>NC_057803.1:92948637-93033446 GCF_018294505.1 Triticum aestivum | reverse complement strand
GTGCTGGGCCTCGGGGCTGTGGGTAAGCGCCAGGTAAAACCTTTCTCTCTCCTTTCTGTTTTCTATTTTAGTTACTGTTTTCTATTTGTTTCAATTTGTTTTGATTTAGTTCAAGCACTAAATCATTTTTGTTTCTTCTGATAATTTTTGCAGGGACTGAAAGGAATATTCTAAAGCCCCTCACAAAATAATGGAATTATTGAAGCATTAAATATATTTATAACATATATTTGCTCCAACTCAAATACAATATGAATTAATTCAAAAATCCATAAATGGCCAAGAAATATGCTCATCATTTTTGGCAGGGGTTTTCACCTTTATCATAAATCATGAACATATTCAAAGGGCATTTTGGGGTCTTTGAAAAGATTTAAGTTTGAACCTGGTTGAATTTCATTTGCTGCTAGGGTTTATTATCCCCTATTTCACGTTTAACTGAAATTTAAACATGATGCAAACATGAAGGGCTAGCCTAGGTCATACCAGAACTAGGGATGTGACACGTTCTTCCTCCAAGAGATCAACCGCATCTTGGCGTGCCTGTTCAGCTTCAGCTTCTGAGAAGATTTCCACTCGGGGGGGCGTTGTGCAGCAAGTCACTCAGAAGCACAGCTTCAGCACCATACACCATGAAGAAAGGAGTTTGGTCAATCGACCGGTTGGGAGTTGTTCTCAGTCTTCATAGGACGGATGGCGATTCAGTCACCCAGGCTCCAGCGACATGCTTGAGATCGCGCATCAGTCGGGGTTTTAGCCCTTGAAGGATCAAACCATTCGCCCTTTCTGCCTGCCCATTCGACTGCGGGTGCGCAACCGATGTGTAATCAACCCGAGTGCCTTGGGAAGCACAAAACACTCTGACCTCATCAGAATCAAAGTTGGAGCCATTATCTGTGATAATACTATGAGAGACTCCATATCTGAATATCAGCGCTCTGATGAAACTGATGGCAGTGCTTGAATCAAGATTCTTGATAGGCTTAGCTTCAATCCATTTGGTGAATTTGTCAAGTGCCACAAGAAAATGAGTGAAACCACTTCTGCCGGTCTTGAAAGGTCCAACCATGTCCAACCCCCAAACTGCAAACGACCAGACGAGTGGAATAGTCTTCAAAGCAGACGCATGCTTGTGAGACATGTTTGAGTAGAACTGGCAGCCTTCACACTTGTCGACTATATCTTTCGGCATCTCATTTGTACACGACCAGTAGAATCCTGCTCTATATGCTTTGGCCACGATGGTCTGAGAGGACGCATGGTGATCATAGGTCCCCGAGTGGATCTCATTTAGGATCATTCGACTTTCTTCTGGGGAGATGCAATGCTGAGCAACTCCAGTAACACCTTCTCTGTAAAGCTGTCCACCTATCACTGTGAAGGCTTTGGATCGACGTACGATCTGACAGGCCTCATCTTCATCCTCTGGGAGTTCCTTTCTGAGCAGATATGCGAAATATGGTACCGTCCAGTCGGGGGTGATTACCAAAACTTCCATGATCATGTCGACTACAGCTGGGATTTCAATTTCAGTCGTATTGGTTGAACTTATTTGTTGTGGGGGCTCCTCCATAAAGGGATCTTTTTGAACAGACGGGGTATGGAGGTGCTCGAAGAACACATTACTGGGGTAGGTTTCCAAGTGAATCCGAACTTCGACAGATCTTCAGCAACTTGATTCTTGATTCGAGGTATGTGGTGGAGATCCAACCATTCAAACTTCTTCTCCAACTTTCTTACTGCGTTGCAATAACCAGTCATAGTTGGGCTCCTGATATCCCATTCCTTCAACACTTGATTGACCACCAAGTCTGAGTCGCCGTAGACCATCAGGTGACGGATGCCGAGTGAGATAGTGATACGCAACCTATACAAAAGTGCCTCATACTCGGCTTCGTTGTTTGAAGAATCAAAGTGAATCTGGAGGACATAGCTGAGCTTATCACATCTTGGGGACACCATGACCACACCAGCACTAGAGCCATTCAACATCTTGGATCCATCAAAGAACATAGTCCAGAGTTCCGAGTGAATCTGAGTCGGTTGCTGCTGTTCAGTCCACTCGGCGAGGAAATCTGCTATTGCTTGGGACTTGATTGCTTTCTTTGCCTCAAACTTGATATCCAACGGAAGGACCTCAATCGCCCACTTTGCCACTCGACCGATCACGTCCCTATTGTTTAGAATTTCTGATAATGGAGCATCGCTGACGACTGAAACCGAGTGGTCTGGGAAGTAGCGTGCAACTTTCTTCATGGTCAAGTGAATTCCATAAACAAGCTTCTGATAATGCAGATATCTCTGCTTGGACAGAGTCAAGACTTCAGAAATATAGTACACTAGGCGTTGAAATTTGTAGGCTTTGCCTTCTTCTTCCCGCTCGACCGTGAGCACTGTGTTGACAACTTGTCCAGTGGCTGCAATATATAACAGTAGAGGCTCCTTGCTGATTGGGGCGGCAAGCACCGGCTGGGTGGAAAGCAGGGCTTTGAGCTCTACAAATGCTGCTTCGGCTTCAGGAGTCCACTCAAACTTGTCAAACTTCTTCATCAGTCAGTAAAGAGGTAATGCCTTTTCACCGAGACGAGAAATGAATCGACTCAACGCGGCCAAACAACCAGTAAGCTTCTGAACATCGTGCAAACTCACAGGGCTTTTCATTCAGAGAATTGCTCCACTTTCCAGGTTTGCGTCAATCCCTTGTTCAGAAATGAGGAAACTGAGTAACTTTCCACCTGGGACTCCAAATGTGCACTTTGACGGGTTGAGCTTGATATCTATCTTCTTAAGTTGGCAAAGGATTCAGCAAGGTCAGTCAGTAGGTCAGAACCTTTACATGACTTGACTATAATGTCATACATGTATGCTTCCACATTCCGACTGATTTGAAAGAGAATGCACTTCTGAATCATGCGCATGAATGTGGCGCCAGCATTCTTCAGACCAAAAGGCATGGTAATATAGCAAAAACACCCGAATGGGGTGATGAAGGCTGTTTTTATTTCGTCGGGTCCATACAGTCAGATCTGATGGTAACCAGAATATGCATCCAAAAAGAACAAACATTCACACCCCGCAGTCGAGTCGACAATCTGGTCGATGTGGGGGAGAGGGAAATGATCTTTCGGGTAGGCCCAATTGATGTGCTTGAAATCGATGCACATACGAAGTGAATCATATTTCTTGGGGACCATGACAACATTGGTGAGCCACTCAGAGTGGTATATCTCGCAGATGAACTTAGCTGCCAGAAGCCGAGCCAACTCCTCACCAATTGCCTTCATTTTCTCCATGGCGGACCGACGGAGATGCTCTTTGATGGGTTTTTCTTTTGGGCCGACTCACAAACGGTGCTCAGCCAGTCCCCTGGGTACAGCCGGCATGTCAGATGGCTTCCATGCGAAGATGTCCCAGTTCTCATGGAGGAACTGGATGAGCGCTTCTTCCTATTTGTTGTCGAGTGTTGTTGAGATGTGGGTCGAAGTAGCATTAGGGTTATTCGAGTGAATATGGACAGGCTTTATTTCACCAACCGACTGAAATGCAGACTCTGAAGCAGGCTTCTTAGCTCGCAACAAAACACTCGGATCTGCATTTTTCTGATACTCTTCCATTTCCACTACTACCATCTGCTCATCAGCAATCTTCGAGCCCTTCTGGAGGCACTCTTCTGCCCTTTGCCGATTCCATGTGACTGTGATCACGCCCCTAGGGCCAGACATCTTCAACTTGAGGTACACGTAACATGGTCAAGCCATGAAACGAGCATACGCAGTCCTCCCTAGAATAGCATGATAGGCACTGTGAAAATCCACCACCTCAAACGTCAACTTTTCCTTACGGTAATTCTTGGAATCACCGAAAACCACATCAAGAGTGATCTATCCGAGTGAATCGGCTTTCTTTCCTGGGTTGACTCTGTGGGATCTCATGTTGCTCTCACTGAGTTTGGACATCGGGATGCCCATCCCTGAGAGGGTCTCAACGTACAGAATGTTCAAACCACTGCCACCATCCATCAAAACCATGGTCAGTCGGGTGCCCCCAACGACTGGGTCGACCACCAACGCTTGCCGCCTGGGGGTAGCAACATGCGCTGGGTGATCGGAATGGTCGAATGTAATGGGAGTCTTTGACCACTTTAAATATGTTGTAGTTGCCGGAGCAACCATGTTCACTTCCCGATTGATAACTTTGAGTCGACTTTTGCTCTCACTGTCAGAAAAAATCACTAGAGTGGCATTAACATTGGGATAACCTTCATCCTCCTCTTTGTCCCCCTCCTTATCAGATTCCTTCTCCTTTTCACTGGGCTGACCCTTTTGGAAGCTCTGAATCAGGAGTCAACACTGTCGAGTGGTATGCTTGGGCAGAATTTAGTTAACCTCTGCATCTCTTTTGGTGTGTATGTGCCATGGCAAATCAAGAACATCATTTCCTACTTTATCTTTTAATTTTTTGGGGACCCGCGGTCCTTTGGGCTTCCCCTTGAACTTCCCTTGGTTCACAACTGCAGCTTCAGCAGGACCTGCAGTTTCGGCCTTGCGCTTCTGCTTTCAACTGGAATATCCTCCTCCGGTGTCCTGGGCGACTGGTTTATTCTTGCCACTGTGGAGTCGGTCTACCTCTTTGCCGTTAGCGTACCGAGTGGTTATTTCCATCATTCGGGCCAGGGTCATGTCTCCTGTTCGACCGAACTTCAGGTTAAGCTCTCTATACCGAACACCCTCTTTGAAGGCGCAAACTGCTTGGTGCTGCGACACGTTTTCCACTGTCTGATGAAGGGTAGTCCATTCCTGAATGTAATCTCTCAAGGTCTCATTTAGCTTCTGGATACAATGTTGTAACTCTGTCAGCCTAGCAGGTCGCTTGCAAGTGCCCTCGAACGTTTTGATAAACACTCGGGCCAACTCCTCCTAGCTGAAAATACTGCTAGGGGCCAACTGATTCAACCAGGCTCTGGTTGAACCTTCAAGCATCAGGGGGAGGTGCTTCATGGCTACATCATCGTTGCCCCGCCAATCTTCACTGCCACTCAGTAATCTTCTAACCAAGTATCGGGCTTCGATTCACCATTGAACTTGCTCACGCCCGTCGCCAATCTGAAGTTGGGCGGGATCTCTACAGCTCGGATGGCTCTGCTGAAACACTCGGGCCCAGAAATATGCACTCGGCTTCCACTCGGGTGGTGAACATCTTGTCCCTCTCTGTGTACCCGACCCCTGTCGACTAGGTTTTCAATGAGAAGAGATCTCGCATCAAACCCAGGTTCCCTTGGGTCGACCGGAGCTCTCCGCTCATCACCATACAGGTGCCTGTCATCATACTGTCGGGGCGTGTATGATCCGCCCCTCGAAGGAGGTGTTGGCACTTGATGGCGGTCATCACGGTCGACTCGATGGTCGTACAGACCATGGCCCTGATCCAGTTGCTGATCTTGGCAGTGCCCACGATCCTCACGCCACGGAGGCGATCTTGGACTATGAACCGACTGAACTGTATCTGCAACCATGGATCTGCTATGAATCCTGTTGCATGACTGAGAAACGGCAGAATTTTGTTCACCCGCTGCCCGGAGCAGCGCACGGATCTGCAGCAAACCTCTACCAGCTTCTGAACTGGATGGTTGAATCGACTCTGCTATACGGGTTACATATGCAAGATTCTGGATTGGTGTATGATATACCAAAGGTTCAGGAGAAAACAATTGTCGACGCCGTCGATTGGATTCCGGGATCTGACGACGGGTGAGATCATCGAGTGAATGTTGAAGATTCTCCAGTCGTGCGTGCTCACCCAAGGTGGCTAGACGCGCGGCCTCCAAGGCCCGAGCCTCGGAATTCTCGTCAATGATAGGGGTTTGGAGCGCCTCCACGTTGCGATGATGCAGCTCATCCCTCTGCTCTGAAGTGAGGGCTTCAGGATGATATTCGTCGTGACCATGCCATGGGCCGCCGCCGCCACTGTGATGGAACCCAGGATGGCTGCGCGGCTTGTCGACCATGAGGACTTCCGCTGTAGGGTCGCTGCTCCCGCACTCGGAAAGAGTCTCTGTGGAACCAGTCGATAGGTCGAATAGTCCGTAGAGAGATTCGTTGGGCTCAATTGCCGCGACTTGAGGAGTGGCCGACTGGCAGGCCACCACATCCTTCACCCAACGCTGAAGCCGCGATCGACCAGATCTTTTGCGACGGCGTACACCTGGAAGGGCGGTCGACGCGGGATGCGACCGATACTGGGTCGATGGCTGCGGCAAGATGACGTCGTAGGCACTCGCACGGAAGTGTGCCGCCCCACAGATGGGAAGGGCCTCGACATCGAGGGGGGCCTCTTGGAGCCAGGCGGAGCCGTCAGCGATGAAAGCGAGTGCACCGAGACAGATCTCGTGGCCCAAAGCCAAACCACCGCCAGAAAGCATGTTGATGGAGATCGGAAAAATTGCAACCTCACCGGAAGTCGCTAAGACACCTGCCCCAAGGTGGGCACCAACTATAGTGGGCGTAAGTCTGATAATAGAATAGGGGGTACGTAGGAGGAGGCAAGATCCTAGCTACGGTGAGGTTGTGCACGCAAGGTTTACGAGTTCAGGCCCATCTTGGAGGAAGTAATAGCCCTACATCTCGGTGCCTAGAGGCTTGGTCGACTGGATTACGCGTGATAGTTACAGGGGATGCGAATCCTTGTGCCATAGGAGGTGGATGGCTTATATAGAGTGCGCCAGGACCCCCATCATCCCATGTTACACAGGGTTGAATGTACATTAAGACAGGGCGTTACTGGTAACTCTAGCTATAAAGAGATATAAATGATCTTAAACACTATGGAGTGAATGCTTGACCGTTGTCATCCTGAGTGACTTTAGACTTTCACTACAAAAAAATACACTTCCGTGATGATACGTGTTTGTCACAGTATGTCGCGTTTTTTGTCATGCATGTACATCCATCACGATTTTATGACAGAATCAAGGTAGTCATACATGTGCTGTCGTAGAAGTGTTCCATGACATTACCAAAATTATCATCACGGAAGTGTCCACTTCCATGACGATAAATCGCGCGTCATAGAAGTGCTTTCGTCAAGGGTGACCGACACGTGGCATCCACCGTAACGGAACTCCGTTAAGCTATCGAGTCGGGTTTTGGATCCGATAACCCGTTAATAGCCCCGACCAATGGGGATTTTCCACATGTAAAATCATCATTGGCTGGAGGAGACACGTGTCAGGTCCGCGTTGTCACAGGTGTCACTCATCCAATGGGCGAGACGCGCCTATGATATGTTGACACATGGACCGGCCCATCAAGTTTAAATGGGCCAGCCCAACTGAAGGCCCACAAGATTTTGCGGACCATAATGGGCCGGCCCAGCTAAAGGCCCATGAGATTTTGCGGACCATAATTGGCTGGCCCAGCTAAAGGCCCACAAGATTTTGCGGGCCATAATGGGCTGGCCCAGGTAAAGGCCCACAAGATTTTTGTGTGCCATAACGGGCCGGCCCAGCTAAAGGCCCACAAGATTCTTGCGGATCATAATGGGCCAGCCCAGCTAAAGGCCCATGAGATTTCACCGACATTAATGGGCCAGCCCAGATGTAGGCCCACAAGATTTTTAGGACCCTAGTAGGCCGGCCCATTAATTGGCTGCCATGTTTTGGGCCAAATGTCGGCCCATATTTGATTCGGTCCATTAATGGCCTGCCACGCTCCGGGCCTAATAGTGGCCTATATGAGATCCAGCCCATTAAAAGCCTACCACGTTCTGGGCCAAATTACGGCCCAGATCAGGTCCGGCCCATTAAGAGGCTTTGGGCTCAATTATGGCCCATATCAGATTTGGCCCGTCAACTGGACACTATGCTTTTGGGCCCACTTGCTAAAGGCCCACTTAGTAATTCGGCCTCATATTTGTTTTGGCCTGTTAAGGGCCCGTTTAACATTTCGGCCCTATATTAATTTCGGCCTGTTAAAAGCCCATAATATAGTTGGGCCTAACTACGGCCCGGTTTGCATCCGGCCTGCTCGCAGCCGATATCTGATTAGGCCAAACAAGGACGGAGACAATTTTGGCCTGTTAAAAGCCCGTGATTTGATTCACACAATCATGGGTCGGGGTTCACTTTAGGTTGCTGCCGACCCGTGAGCTGTTCAGCACGTTTCAGGCCCAACCTACATCGTGATTGCATGACGGCCCGATTATGTACCGTAATTTTACGATTTGGCCGATTTACTGTGAAGACAGGATATATATACAGTAAAATAACTGCAACATCGTGAATAAAAAAAAACCTAGACTATACAATAAAGAAATTACGGCATATTAAATCCACTGGGCCTCAAAGTTCGCCACTATGATAATAAAGCACAAGCAGACAGCAGATTACATACACTGGGAATCAAAGATTGCCACCAGTGCAAATAAACATGCCGACAAAATAATATACAAAACCAACAGCACTTCAATAGAGTTCAAGAAAGGTTAGCCCTACTGGGGAGCTGCAGCGCAAGCAGCTGAGCAAGATGATGAGACTGCGCTTGTTCAACACTTATATCTTCCTCACTCTAAAAGATAAACAAGTAGACAGATGATAGGTTTTGCACATAAAAGTATCAGTGCTGACAATTCATCACATTTCTTACTAACGAATAAAGTGACACAGTTTAAAATTGCATTAACACAATATGGTATTGTTCAGCTCAAGACATGGCAGGAAATGACATTGTGAAGGAGTTGGCAGCTTCACGACACCACTGGATTGCAGATCAAGAACTCATAAGTATCAATGGTTAATGTGCTGTCTATTTATACCATTTCAGATTGGCAAATAAAGAGACGGTTTAAATAATAGTAGAATGATATGACATTGTTCATAGTTAAGACATTGCAGAATATGACATTGTGTTGTAGTGGGTAGGTTCACCACACCACTGGATTACAGATGAAGAACAGAAGCATACATGCAGTGCAAAAGAAGATCACTTTCTCTGTGTAGTTTACTTTACATGGTATGAAGAAGGAACTTGATTGTACAACTGAAAACTTACATTGAGAAAGGACAAACTTTTGTTTATGAACTACATAATAAACTTTAAACGAGAAATTTGATGCAAACACCAAAAATAAACAGTTGTTGCAGTCATGCCTAACCAAATATATACAACAAAGTTTGAAGGCTTGAGATGGACAAACTTACATTATTGGTGAAGACAGGCTCTATAAAGGCCTTGTCCATGCTGATGGGGGGGGCAATTCAAGAAGTTTACCACAGAGTCTTCTTCAAAAGCATTGCCTTTATTCAACATTTTGTTAAGAGTAAATATAGATGTCATAATATACGAAAAATGGAGAATATTTAAGATAAGATGAAGAGTGATGCTACATAACCAAGTAGCTATAAATGTAAGTGCAGCGATACAGGCAAAAGGTACAGCCAAGAGCAATGCACAGCTAAACTTCTTTAGTACCAACCTTATGGTAAGAGTAAATATAGATCTAATGTGTAGAATATGGAGGGCAAAGGAAAATAAGCTGCAGAGTGATGGTACATGAACAACTACCTGTCATTATAAGTACACTAATAAAGGACAGCATGTACTTACAAGAACAATGCAGAGCTAAAAAACATTGGCATTGGATATATTCTACACTAATGTAACCATTCATACAAATCAGATAATTTGGAGCGAATAATTGATAAGCAAGCTATCATGCATACTGCTATCACATAATGAACCAGGTATGTATGCAAGTGCAAGTACAGTGATACAGGACAACAAGTACTAACAAGAGAAAAGCAGCGGGCAGCATATTTGCGATATCCTGTCGTTCTCGTCAAACCGGAATTCTTCTTCGAGCAGATTTCCTGCAAAAAATATCCGTAAGGCACATGCAGAAAAGTAGAAGTTCAAATTGTCATGTGATTTCATAGACAGTACCTCATCCTGGGAACGAGACCAGTGGATAACAAGGTTTTTCCATTCAATGTCTTCTAAATTTAGCACAGGAGACTCCACCAGAAATTCGTTTATAGACTTGCCATCAAAGTGTGATTTCCTCAGGTAACACCGATACTGCTGCAATGCTTCCTTGAAAAGCACAAGCAAGCTTTGCTCGTCATGACTATCCAGATTGACCCTCGCCTAGTTACAACAATGTAATGTAAATCATTGATGTGTTCAATTAGCAGAAAAATAGGAAAATAATAACCATGAATAATAGCACTTACACGTAAGTTGGACAGGAAGATGTGAAAATGGTGTTTGTCTTCACAATAATCTTCCCATGATGGGAATATATGCACGTAGTCCCTAACAACATTGAAAGCATTGTCCTTTAAACTAGGAATAAATGGAATGGGGTTCCAATCTGCAGGAATTGGCCGTATCTGCAGTTGGGATAGGTCTTTGGCCGATGGACTTGTTGTACATTTTGCTGGAGTGGGATTTTTCTGTGGTACAGCTGGTGCTATGGCAAATGAAATCGGTATACCTTTTGCTGGAGTGCAGGTCCTATGTGGTGGGGATAGTGGTGTGGCCAGTGAAGTATGGGTACAGTCTGCTGGAGTCAGTCCTACATTTTGTGTCACTGGTTGTACAGCCAATATAAGTGGGGTGCTGTTTGATTTCTTCAGCACCACCACATTTTTCAAGGACTTTGCTGGTGCTCATTTAGGTTCGGCAATCACCCTCTTCCTTTTTGATGTCTGATGCACAAGAATAGCATTTGAGTGGAAAAACATGGTATGACGACAAATGGAATATGTATTGATAATGGATGGGCATGGCATCTCGACATATATGATGAGTAAACTAAGCAGATGGCGGTGCAACAAAGTAGAAGAAATGCAAGACAACATATGCAAGATACCCGCAATCAATAAAACATTGCCAAATTAGAACAGGCACCTTGATGGGTGAACAGGATAGGCCATCTGCCTTTGACTCCTCGAGGTTAGAATAGTCATTAGGATCATATTCTGAACAAGAATCAACAGGTGGGGAGCGTATGAGTTTCATTGCATCCAGAATGGCACTCAATGCCTTGGCGCCAATTTTGTAAGTCATTGCAGTGTTTAGCTTCAAGAGTGGACTACTGCTAGTGCGACACAAAGCAGCTACACAGATCATAGTGTAGATATAACGGGAAAACCTTAAGCATCAGAGTAAAATCAGCAAAGTGGAACTTGCTGGAATATATGTGCTAGTATTGCCGGTATAGCTAGAAAGGCTTCGGATACCAGCTCTCTTCAAGTGAAGGTGCGGTACTGTTAATATTAGTGTAACTCTCAAAGGCGACACAGCTCCCCGCATTTCCTTGCTATTCTTATAGGATTCAAGTGGGCAGGCTAATCATATTCCTATGTTTACAAGATCCTACGAATCAAAGAGGCTCAAAGTGTCCATCACAACCGACCGTATAGACCTCTACACTGCAAATGTCCCTGCTCATCTTCAGTACAAGGAACATACTGTACTACTATCATACTCCCTCTGTTCCAAAATATAAGTCTTGGTATAGATTTCCACTATGGATCACATACAGATGTATCCAGATACATTTTAGAGTGTAGATTCACTCATTTTGCTCCATATGTAGTCCATGGTGGAATCTATACAAAGACTTGTATTTAGGAACAGAGTGAGTACATATTAAAGAAGAACGGAAGAGGAACATGGTAAATAAGAGCAAGAAATTTTGGATAATAAAATGTTGGTTGCACAGTGCCCACACATGATGAACCAGAGCGCATTAAGAATGCAACTCCCAGTTGTCTCTCGACCATTTCAGGCGGTTGGATGAAGATCCTACGTCTCCTAACCCTTCTTCTTCCTCGTCTCTGATTCTTCCCATACAGAACACCGCACGGGCCGCCGGCCGGACCACCGGCCCCCACCGCCTGTGTTCCTCCACCACCCCCACCCCCACCCAGCCCCAACCCCCACCCGCGTCAAGTTTTCTTCGTTCGGCGAGGCCCCACAACCACCCGAGCCCCTTCGATCGCACCGGCGAACTCCAGCAAGCTCTGAAAAATCGACTGACCCAATTTTGAAATTTAGTCTACTGTGATTTAACTAGTGTGGAATATAAAAGGGGAAAACCATAAGCATTGGGAGTATAGTGTTGAGCGTGCCATGGCGGATCTGAAGGTGCAAACCGGACAAAGGCAACTTTGCAACCAAGACAAGAAATCAGAGTAAAGCAGTGGCGATCAATTTTCTTGCTGCGATAAATAAGTTGAGCAGATACGAAAGAGTACCACCTCTGGTGCGGCGCCGTGTATGCATCTGCTGAGAATTTGATGGTGCTGCGGTAGCGATGGCTGTCGGCAGCGTGGAAGCAGATCTAGGAGGGTAGACGGTGGCGGCAGGGCGCGGTGGACGAGACGGTCATAGGAGCGGCGCCGGCAAGGTGGACAACGGCGGGGATGAAGCGAGAGGACGGGATGCAAGGATCCCGGTCCGAAGCCGTGGATGAGACAGGTCGATCTCTTGTAACGGACGACGGCATCGGGGTATCAGCTCCGGCATGGTGGAGGAGGATGGCGGTGGATGGGGTGGGGGACGGTGGCGGACGGAGGAGGGTGGGGTGGAGAGGGTGTTTTGGCGCCCACGGAGTACGAATGGGGAAAAGGGAGGTAGAGAGGAAGGGGGAACCATGTATTCAGGGTGCGCTTGTCTCAAATGCGAGGAAATTTACAAACTTAGCCCCCGTTTCAAATTTTTACTACATCACAGCAACATTAGTCGGTTGGGGATAGGACGGTAATCTCGCATACACCGAATATTTGCTGACGAGAGTTTGTTTTTGGCGCCCACCGTGTATGAATATGAATCGGGGAGGGAGTCGATTTCGGCCAAGGACACACTGTGTTTTGGCACCCACTATGTATGAATCCGGGTGAGAGGCGGTTACATCACGTTTGGGTGAAATTACAAACCTACCCCTATCGAAACCTATAGAAATCCAGCAGATAGGCTTTGCGTGGCAGGGATAGGCAGTAGTGATTTCCATCACCTAGATTTTGGTTTCGGGCGGTTACTGTGACTTTTCCTGCTTCGTTCAAATTTTGCAGAATGCATGTTTACCGTGCCAACTCAATTTGAATCCCGTTTGTATTCTATTTTTTTCCGGGCGGGATCCATTTTCAACTGGAATTACATTCTATATACATCATTTTTTATATATACTTTCAAAAGCACAACACCATTTATACATAAATATGGTTTAGAAATGGCATGATCTCAGATTCATAAGGTTGTATCCATCAATTTGGATTTTCAAATATTTGAAACCACTTTATGTTGAAATCCAATGTATGCATTCCTCGCTAATTGTCTCAAATTAATGTGTGTTTCATGCGGTTTTTTTTACTTCTCAAACATGTATAATGTGTTTCACACACGCAACATATAGTGTAATCCCGTTTAGACATTAATTGCATATAAACCATGCATTGTTTGTAATTGAAGAATCTATGGATCACCAATATTCTTAAACTACATAACATTACACGTGTGCCCAAATTCAAATGAATATGCATGTTAGATACACCAATTTGCGTTATGATATTATCGATGTCGTGATCTCCAGTTTAAATATTTGAACCCCCTTTAAGCCAAATATTCATTTCATATAGCTATCACTCATGCTTATATAGGACTATCTCTCTGGACCTATACGCGTTCATCGTCTCTCAGGTATCTCTCGTGCTACCTGTATGTCGACAATGATCTTTTCTCTTCGTAACACACTCACGGTACTCTCTCGCTCGACCTTCATCACTCTATCTCTCTCTAAGTATATCTCGCTCCCTGCTATGTGTCTCTAACTATGATTCTCCATGTGGAATCTCTTTCTCTCACACAAACACAAAACTTTGTCTCTCGGGGTCTCATTTCTCTCTACTATTCCCATGTGTGCCACTCGCACACCCCTCATACAGAGATGTCTTTTGCTACTTAGATATGAGAACCTACGACTCTTCCTCTTCAATATCTCTTTCTCACACACAAACACAAACTCTGTATCCCAGGGTCTCATATTTCTCCATTGTTCTCTTGTATGTCGCTCACACACACCCTCTCTCCCTACAGATATCTTGCGTTCCCTCGTATGTCTCTCTAGCTATCACTCTCGTTGTGAAATATCTTTCTCTCTCGTAGACACAAAACTCCGTCTATCTGGATCTCATTTCTCTCTGATATCTATTTGTATGTGACTCACATGCACCCTCTCTCTATCTCTCTCACACCCACACACATAACCCAGCCTTCTGATCCACTCGACTCCTATCTCTAACGCACACTAGCTAGCATCTTTATCTTTCTATTTATCTATTTCTCCATCAACCTTCTTTCTCGCCCTCACTCTTGATTCCTATCATGCACACTGCATATGTTTCTCTCTACATGCAGTCAAGTGCCCTCTCACACACATATATACACTAGTAGAGAACGGGCCTATTGTCCCGGTTCGTAAGGGCCTTTTGTCCTGGTTCCTGAACCGGGACTAAAGGGTTGGTACTAATGCCCTGTCCCTTTAGTCCCGGTTCAATCCAGAACCAGGACAAATGGGCCTCCAAGTGGCTTGTGCGCGGAGCCCAGGCAGGAGGGCCTTTGGTCCCGGTTGGTGGCACCAACCGGGACCAATAGGCATCCACGCGTCAGAATTTCTGTGGCTGGGGTTTTTGTTTTTTTGAAAGGGGAGGGGGGTTTGGGGGGTTAATTTAGGTGTTTCATATATTGTGTTAGCTAGCTATAATTAATAGAGAGAAGTGTCCTCTCTTATGTCCGTGCTTGGTCGACGCTACGTACTATACATACGTATAGAGAGGACTAGACACGCTAGCTAGCTAGTAAGAAAACGAAGGAAACATAAGATCGTCATGAACATATATGCATACAGAGAGAAGTGATATCGACCACCTCTCCTTCTCCGAGAGATTGGTTGAACAACAAGTTCTCGTATATCTATCCGACACTACCGGCTACATATATACAATAATTATCTCTTACAAATATAATCTCCTAACATACGGACGCATGGTCCACATAGTATTTTCCGTCTTCAGCGATCACGTGGTCAAGAAAGAATGCTGCCAATTCCTCTTGAATTGCTCGCATGCGAGCTGGTGCTAGGAGTTCATCCCGCTTCTGAAACATCTAATTTGAAGAAGGGGGTCAATACATATATATATGAATGAATGAAACTTAACACAAATGATGGTAATAAAATAAAATTGTGAATGTTGTTATTTACGCACTTCATATTGTTCATCAGAGTAGCCCCGCTCACAGGTCGTGTGGCGGATGGACTCGCAAACGTAGTATCCACAGAAATCATTCCCTTGTTCCCGCCACAACCACTTTACAAGAAATAGAGGTCAATCAAACTGATAAGCAAGAATGCCAAATGGTATTGATGAAACTAGCGCTTGAATCACTAGGAGATGCACGGAACATGCTACTATAGTACTTACTTTCAGGTGTCTAAATTGCAGCTTCTTCAGCAGTCCCGGAGCTTTTTTGGTGAATTTTCTCCAAACCCTGCGAGACAAAGAAAACAATTACTTGATATATCAGGAAATGAACAAAGTTGTTGATATGGTGAATAATGATCGATTTAACTTACTTCTCGAGCATTTGAGTCATGTCCACATAGTCCTGGGGATCTTTTCATCTCGAGTCTAAGACGGTTACTAGTCCATGCTCAAGCTTAATCTCTAGGAGAATATAGTGGAAACTGCACATGCATGCATAACTCATCAATTACATTACTATATCCTTGACTAATATATAAGGGAAACCGAATATGCACAAGACAGTAACACTCACTTGAAGTTGTAAGGAAAGAGTATTATATCTTTGTTTTCATTTATTACCAACGATCGCAGCAAGTTGGCCTCGGTATCTGCGGCATGAAATTTAACCTGAGTTGCATCTATGAGATTTGTGTTAATGAACCCAATATCACCGATTTGTCTTTTCTTCAATTCGACGATCTTCAATCTGCATAATATAGTGAGGATAATTATAAATACATGCAATGAAAGAGCTGAGCTATATAGAGAGACTTAATGACAGAAGTAGTACTACTTACAGACAGTAGCAGGTGACCGTTGCTTTATCGAGGGCCAATTGATTGAAAAACTGAAAGAACTCCTCAAATGGAACAGGCAACAGTTCAATTCCAACGAGGTCATGCTCCTTTTTAACTCTCACATACAAAGTACTCCTCCCCCCAGACTCTCTGCAGATTTTCAAGTACCAATCATGCAATCTTCGCATCATCGTTGATAGAGATCTTTCATCTTTGACGAGAGGCTTCCCGTACTCGTATCTTTGTATCTGCACCTCCATGAAATCATAATGTACATCGTCGGGCAGGTAATCTCCAAGATTGCTATAACCGGGCACCATCCTCGGATCATTAGCGATGATGTCACTAGGCACCTTGAGCGGGGGGGGGGCACGATTGCTTCGCTTGTTCGCTGAGCTGGGCAATTTGTTTCCCAGCTCGTCGTGCTTTCAGCCTTTGATCACTGAAAGTACTTCCCGACCGCTCCACTTCGGCAAATGCCTTTCCAATAATGCGCTCATAGTTGCCTTTCGGCGGAGACTTGGGTGGTTTTGTCAGGGCAGCCAGAGTGTGCTTCGCTTTCACCGGATCTACCTTCTCCTCCGGAGGTGGATGTTTCTTTGCTTTCACCCCTTCAAAGAAGTTCCTCACTTCTTCTCGCGCGATCTCGGCGTTCTCCTCCGGGGTCCTCTCATATGGTAACTTCTCTGGAGTCTTTAGAGAAGGATCGGATATGTATGTCCTCCTGCCTTTGGCTGTATTGCTAGACGTCGGCAGAGCACACAGAGCGGCTGTCTTCTTTACTTGCTTACGAGGCGGAGGAGAAGGACTACGACGCGCCAGAGCAGCCAGAGCGGCTACGGGTCTCTTCCTCCCTTGCTGACGAGGCGGAGAAGGAGGAGGCTCGCTGCTCGGGCGCACCGGCGCAGGCGGAGAAGGAGGCGGAGTGCCGCCACGCGCTGGAGAAGGAGCCGGCCGAGTGCCCTGATCGTCACTCGCCGAAGGAGGAGGCGGTGGAGGAGGCGGAGTGCCCTGACTCGCCGGAGGAGGCGGAGGCGGAGGTGTCCAGTTCGGAAGGTTGATGAGCTCCTTCCGCCATAGGCATGGAGTCTTCAGAGCAGAACCCAGCCGAGTCTCCCCTTCACCGGTAGGGTGGTCAAGCTGGAGGTCCTCAAATCCCTCCGTTATTTCATCGACCATCACCCTAGCATATCCTTCTGGAATCGGCCGGCAGTGAAAAGTTGCGCCGGGTTCAGTAGGAAAAACAGAGCCAACAACCGCCTTGACCTTCATATTAATCCATTGCGTCATAAGGTGGCAATTTTGAGACTCCGTGATAGCATCCACGGGATAGCTGACAGGAGCCGTCAAGACATGCTCCGGCTGAAGCAGCTCGGTGGAAGCCAAGCTGCTTCTCCACTGAGATGGCGGGGTAGCTTCGGGGGAAGCTTCAGCAGTTTGTTTGTTGCGATTTGCTTCTCGTTCCTCTATCGCTTGTACCCTAGCGTGTAGCGCCTGCAATTGGGTCTGCTCCACTTTCTTCCTCGTCTCGTAGCATTTGTAACCGCCTGCGTCCGGAAACCCAGCCTTCCATAGAATGGAGCCTGGCGTGCCTCGTGTCCATCCAGGGTGCTTAGGATTCCCGAGGGCCATTGTGAGCTCGTCGTTCTCTCTGTCTGGAACGAATGTCCCTTGCTGCGCTGCTTCGATATAGTGCTTAAGCCTCTTGACTGGTATTTCCATTTGCTCGTCCATCCAAATGCACTTCCCTGATACAGGATCCAAGGTTCCGCCAGCCCCGAAGAACCAAGTCCGGCAACGGTCTGGCCAGTTAATTGTCTCTGGTTCGATCCCTTTATCAACCAGATCATTCTCAGTCTTGGCCCACTTAGGCCGGGCTGCGAGGTAGCCACCTGACCCCGTGCGATGGTGATGCTTCTTCTTCGCTGCATTTTGCTTGTTTGTCGCCGACATCTTCTTACTCTTTCCGATGTCTTGTGGGCCACAAATGCGGGCCAGTGATCTCTGATCTTCTCATATCTGCCCTTGAATTCTAGTGTCTCTTTATTTTCGACAAACTTATTCAGCTCTTTCTTCCACCTCCTGAATAGTTCTGCCATCCTCTTAAGAGCAAAAGACATGATTAATTGCTCTTTATCTGGCTTCTCCGGATCATCCTCTGGCGGTAGGGTGAAATTTGACTTCAGCTCAGTCCAAAGATCATTTTTCTGCATATCATTGACATAAGACACCTCAGGGTCTTCTGCAGCCGGCTTTAACCATTCCTGGATGCTGATCAGGATCTTGTCCCTAACCAGAACCCCACACTGAGCAACAAATGCGCTCTTTGTCCGGATGGGTTCAATCGGTTGGCCGTTGGGCGCGATTGCTATGATCTCAAACCTTTCATCCGAGCTCAACTTTTTCTTCGGGCCTCATCTCTTTACCGAAGTTGTGCTCGATCCGGAGGGCTAGAAAAAAGAACAAAGACTTAATTAATATGTGTACATACCAAGACAATGAATGCATCAATTAGCTAGTCAGCACAAGCTTAACTAATATATATACCTGGCTGGACTCAGTTCGGTCTCCGGAGACGTCATCATGGTCTCCTTCTTGCACCGGCATTGGGTCACCGGAACCGTCCTCACGGTCTCCTTGCACCGGCATTAGGTCACCGGAGCCATCATAATCATAGCCAGCTGCTTCCAGACCATCGGTGTCGTTGAGAAACAATGAGCAGATGGCATCACTTCCTCGTGCGATTATGTCCCCCAACAACTCTTCCTGTACTTTGTCTCGGGCCGTGTCCATAGTTTCTACAAATATTTACAACATGGCAATTATTATTCAAACATGACAGATGGATATATTAGTGGCAAACGTAGAACTAATATTAATTAGTGGCCTCGACGCTGCTTCTTAGAGGAGTACTCCTCTATTCTTTCTTCTCCTCTTTTTTTTCTTCTTCTTCCTCTTTTTTTATCGGGAACGAGGGTGGTCGGGGGTCACCGAGCAGTAGAGGAAACCCTAAATAGCAAGTATTGTCAGTGTGAGATACATGTGGCCATCGGTGTCGGACACTACATCCACGTCCCACAAGTGACGTGGGCGTCGAAGCCCGCGTCACTTGTGGGACGTGGATGTAGTGTCCGACACCGATGGCCACATGTATCTTTCTTCTCCTCTTTTTTTCTTCTTCTTCCTCTTTTTTTTATCGGGAACGAGGGTCGTCGAGGGTCGCCGAGCGGTAGAGGAAACCCTAAATAGCAAGTATCGTGGGTGTGAGATACATGTGGCCGTCTGTGTCGGACACTACATCCACGACCCTAGACCCCCTCTCGACCCTCGACCCCTCGGCGATCGTCGACCCCCTCTCGATCCTCGACCCCTCTGCGACCCTCAACCCCCTCTCGACCCTCGACCCCCTCTCGACCCTCGACCCTCGGCGACCCTCGACCCCCTCTCGACCCCTTCACGATCCTAGATCTTTTTTTCTCCCCAATAACATTTTTTCTCCGAGAGAGTTCATATGAATATACAAACATTTGCATATTTACAATAATCAATATCACCAAAAAAATCTATGAATAGAAAAAATACTATTTTTTCTAAAAATCTATCTTTTGCATATATACATGAACATATATATATATATATATATATATATATATATATATATATATACAGAGAACATATAATCAGGAAAAAAACATCTATATATTTGCAAAAAAACAAGGGGGCGGTGCCGGCCCTGACCAAAGCGAGGCAGAGGCGATGGCGGCGCGGGGCAGCTGGGGCACGGCGAGGCAGAGGCAGAGCGGCAACGGCGTCGGGGCGCGATGACGTGGGGCGGCGACGGCGTCGGGGCACGACGACGCGGGGCGGCGACGGCGTCGGGGCGGCGCGAGGAGGCAAAGGCGGGGTGGGGCGGCGCGGGAAGGCAGAGGCGGGGTGGCGACGGCGAGGCAGAGGCGGGGCGGCGACGGCGTCGGGGCACGACGTGGGGCGGCGACGGCGTCGGGGAGGCAGAGGCGGGGCGGCGACGGCGTCGGGGAGCAACGCGAGGCGGCGACGTCGTCGGGGCAGCGCGGGGTGGCGCACGGCGACGGCGTCGGGGCGGCGCGAGGTGGTGACGGCGCGGGGCGCGGGCGGCGACGGCTTCGGCGGGGTGTGAATCGGGCAGCCTGGTGGCGGCGGCGGCGCGGGCAACTGCAGAGATGAAATGAAAAACACTAAGTCTTTGCTTATATAGCAAAGCCATTGGTCCCGGTTCGTGGCACAAACCGGGACCAATGCACCCTATAGTCCCGGTTGGTGCCGGGACCAAAGGCCTCTTTTCAGCAGCCCAAAGGGCGGGAGCGACAACCTTTGGTCCCGGTTGGTGGCACCAGCCGGGACTAAAGGGGGGCATTGCTCCCGGTTTGTGCCAAGAACCGGGACCAATGCCCCCCTTTAGTCCCGGTTGGTGCCACCAACCAGGACCAATGGCCTTGCGCTGGCGCGATGGTGGGAGTTTAGTCCCACCTCGCTAGCTGAAGAGCTCCCGCACCTGTTTATAAGCCCAGCTCTGTGTGCCCTTTCGAACTCCTCCGAACTGCAGGCTAACGGGCCTAATGAGACACTACAATGCATGTGGGCCTACTGGGCCTACTGCGGGCCTGAATCCGGGCCCATGGTTGGGTTTCTAGTCGTATTCAGGCCGTGCTGGCCCAGTAGGTGGCATTTTTTTGCTATTTATTTTTTCATTTCTACTTAGAACTAAATACTTATAGTTTTTTAGTGATTTCTTTTTTCTTTTAGGTCTCAAAAATTATAAACTTTCTGTTAGTGCCATTAGTTTTAAAATTTGAATAGTTTACTTTTGAATTTTTTAAAATTTGTGTGAATAACTAGTTTATGAATAACTTTACTATAAAAATTGATTTTTGAGTCATTCTTTTTCCTGCTATTTAACAATACTGTGTTTTATCATTATACTCAATTTGGTAATTTTAGTTAGTCATAACAAATATTATAGGCATTTTTTTCTTTTTTGCTATTTATTTTTTCATTTCTACTTAGAACTAAATACTTATAGTTTTTTAGTGATTTCTTTTTTGTTTTAGGTCACAAAAATTATAAACTTTCTGTTAGTGCCATTAGTTTTCAAATTTGAAAACATTTTTTTAGTTTTTTTTGCTTTTAGTGCCTATTTTTTTCCAGTTTTTTTGTTTTGTTTTCTGCATTATTTATTTTCTTTTGTTTTTTGCTTTATTTTTTAATTCTTTTTGCTTTTAGTTTTAGAAAAATTATAAACTTTCTGTTAGTGCCATTAGTTTTCAAATTTGAAAACACTTTTTTAGTTTTTTTGTTTTCTTTGTTGCTTTATTTATTTTATTTTGTTTCTACTTACAACAAAATACTTATTGTTGCTATTTTTATTTTTTTCCAGTTTTTTTGTTTTGTTTTCTGTATTATTTGTTTTCTTTTGTTTTTTGCTTTATTTTTTAGTTCTTTTTTATTTTAGGTCAGCAAAATTATAAACTTTCTGTTAGTGCCATTAGTTTTAGAAAAATTATAAACTTTCTGTTAGTGCCATTAGTTTTCAAATTTGAATAGTTAAAATTTGAATTCTTTGAAATTTGTGTGAATCACAAGTTTGTGATTAACTTTACTAAAAAATGAACATAGATGCACCTATAGAGAAAATTCGACCTAAATTCATAGTTTTCAAATGAACTCTAAAAAAGTTGGCATAGCATATACGTGTGTTACAAAGTTGGCATGGTATCATCATAATAGTTGCGGGAGAAAGTCTTCACTTTTTCTTCGCTTGTGTCATTTGCTTATTGCGCCGTAACCATGGATAATCTTCATCGTTTATCAGGATGCTTGGGTCAGCCTTGACATTGAAGGGAGGAATTTCATGAAACTTTTCATAATCTTTAGACATGTCTGTCTTGCCCTCCACTCCCAGGATGTCCCTTTTTCCTGAAAGAACTATGTGGCGCTTTGGCTCATCGTATGATGTATTCGCTTCCTTATCTTTTCTTTTTCTCGGTTTGGTAGACATGTCCTTCACATAGATAACATGTGCCACATCATTGGCTAGGACGAACGGTTCGTCAGTGTACCCAAGATTTTTCAGATCCACTATTGTCATTCCGTACTGTGGGTCTACCTGTACCCCGCCTCCTGACAGATTGACCCATTTGCACTTAAACAAAGGGACCTTAAAATCATGTCCGTAGTCAAGTTCCCATATGTCCACTATGTAACCATAATATGTGTCCTTTCCGCTCCGGTTGCTGCATCAAAGCGGACACCGCTGTTTTGGTTGGTGCTCTTTTGATCTTGGGCGATCGTGTAAAATGTATTCCCATTTATCTCGTATCCTTTGTAAGTCAATACAGTCAAAGATGGTCCCCTGGACAACAAGTACAGCTCATCACAAACAGTGTTGTCACCTCTGAGACGTGTTTCCAACCAACTGCTGAAAGTCCTAATGTGTTCACATGTAATCCAGTCGTCGCACTGCTCCGGGTGTTTGGAGCGCAGACTGTTCTTGTGTTCATCGACATACGGGGTCACCAAGGTAGAGTTCTGTAGAACTATGTAGTGTGCTTGAGACCAAGAATATCCGTCCCTGCATATTATTGAGTCACTTCCAAGAGTGCCTTTTCCAGTCAGTCTCCCCTCATACCGCGATTTAGGGAGACCTATCTTCTTAAGGCCAGGAATGAAGTCAACACAAAACCCGATAACATCCTCTGTTTGATGGCCCATGGAGATGCTTCCTTCTGGCCTAGCGCGGTTACGGACATATTTCTTTAGGACTCCCATGAACCTCTCAAAGTGGAACATATTGTGTAGAAATACGGGCCCCAGGATGACAATCTCGTCGACTAGATGAACTAGGACGTGCGTCATGATATTGAAGAAGGATGGTGGGAACACCGGCTCGAAGCTGACAAGACATTGCGCCACATCACTCCTTAGCCTTGGTACAATTTCTGGATCGATCACCGTCTGAGAGATTGCATTGAGGAATGCACATAGCTTCATAATGGCTAATCGGACGTTTTCCGGTAGAAGCCCCCTCAATGCAACCGGAAGCAATTGCGTCATAATCATGTGGCAGTTATGAGACTTTAGGTTCTGAAACTTTTTCTCTGGCATATTTATTATTCCCTTTATATTCGACGAGAAGCCAGTCGTGACCTTCATACTAAGCAGGCATTCAAAGAAGATTTCTTTCTCTTCTTTCGTAAGAGAGTAGCTGGCAGGACCTTTATACTGCTTCGGAGGCATGCCGTCTTTTTCATGCAAATGTTGCAGGTCCTCCCGTGCCTCAGGTGTATCTTTTGTCTTCCCATACACGCCGAAGAAGCCTAGCAGGTTCACACAAAGGTTCTTCGTCACGTGCATCACGTTGATTGAAGAGCGGACCTCTAGGTCTTTCTAGTAGGGTAGGTCCCAAAATATAGATTTCTTCTTCCACATGGGTGTGTGTCCCTCAGCGTCATTCGGAACAGCTAGTCCGCTGGGACCCTTTCCAAAGATTACGTGTAAATCATTGACCATAGCAAGTACATGATCACCGTACGCATGGCGGGCTTCTTCTGGCGATCTGCCTCGCCTTTGAAATGCTTGCCTTTCTTTCGACATTGATGGTTCGTCGGAAGAAATCGACGATGGCCCAGGTACACATTCTTCCTGCATTTGTCCAGGTATATACTTTCAGTGTCATCTAAACAGTGCGTGCATGCGTGGTATCCTTTGTTTGTCTGTCCTGAAAGGTTACTGAGAGTGGGCCAATCGTTGATGGTCAAGAATAGCAACGCCTTTAGGTTAACTTCCTCCTGTCTGTGCTCATCCCACGTACGTACACCGTTTCCATTCCACAGCTGTAAAAGTTCTTCAACTAATGGCCTTAGGTACACATCAATGTCGTTGCCGGGTTGCTTAGGGCCTTGGATGAGAACTGGCATCATAATGAACTTCCGCTTCATGCACATCCAAGGAGGAAGGTTATACATACATAGAGTCACGGGCCAGGTGCTGTGATTGCTGCTCTGCTCCCCGAAAGGATTAATGCCATCCGCGCTTAAATCAAACCATACGTTCCATGGGTCCTTTGCAAACTCATCCCAGTACTTTCTCTCGATTTTCTCCACTGCGACCCGTCAGGGGTGCTCTCAACTTCCCGTCTTTCTTATGGTCCTCACTGTGCCATCGCATCAACTTGGCATGCTCTTCGTTTCTAAAAAGACATTTCAACCGTGGTATTATAGGAGCATACCAGATCACCTTCGTAGGAACCCTCTTCTTGGGGGGCTCGCCGTCAACATCACCAGGGTCATCTCGTCTGATCTTATACCGCAATGCACCGCATACCGGGCATGCGTTCACATCCTTGTATGCACCGCGGTAGAGGATGCAGTCATTAGGGCATGCATGTATCTTCTCCACCTCCAATCCTAGAGGGCATACGACCTTCTTTGCTGCGTATGTACTGTCAGGCAATTCATTATCCTTTGGAAGCTTCTTCTTCAATATTTTCAGTAGCTTCTCAAATCCTTTATTAGCCACAGCATTCTCTGCCTTCCACTGCAGCAATTCCAGTACGGTACCGAGCTTTGTGTTGCCATCTTCGCAATTGGATTACAACCCTTTTTTGTGATCCTCTAACATGCGATCGAACTTCAGCTTCTCCTTTTGACTTTCGCATTGCGTCCTTGCATCAACAATTACCCGGCGGAGATCATCATCATTGGGCACATCGTCTGGTTCCTCTTGATCTTCAGCAGCTTCACCCGTTGCAGCATCATTGGGCACATCGTCTGGTTCCTCTTGATCTTCACCAGCTCCCCCCCGTTGCAGCATCACCGTATTCAGGGGGCACATAGTTGTCATCGTACTCTTCTTCTTCGCCGTCTTCCATCATAACCCCTATTTCTCTGTGCCTCGTCCAAACATTATAGTGTGGCATGAAACCCTTGTAAAGCAGGTGGGAGTGAAGGATTTTCCAGTTAGAGTAAGACCTCGTATTCTGACATTCAGTGCATGGACAACACATAAAACCATTCTGCTTGTTTGCCTCAGCCGCATCGAGAAACTCATGCACGCCCTTAATGTACTCGGAGGTGTGTCTGTCACCGTACAACCATTGCCGGTTCATCTGCGTGCATTATATATAATTAAGTGTCCAAATTAATAGAAGTTCATCATCACATTAAAACCAAAGTACATACATAGTTCTCATCTAACAACATATAACTCTCCAGAGCATCTAATTAATTAAACCATACATTGAAACTATGTAAAACATTTCAATGCGAAAACAAATGCGATCATAATCGCAACCAAGGTAACAATTGATCCAACGGCATAATGATACCAAGCCTCGGTATGAATGGCATATTTTCTAATCTTTCTAATCTTCAAGCGCATTGCATCCATCTTGATCTTGTGATCATCGAAAACATCCGCAACATGCAACCCCAATATCATCTTCTCCTCCTCAATTTTTTTATTTTTTTCCTTCAACAAATTGTTTTCTTCTTAAACTAAATTTAACCTCTCGACAATAGGGTCGGTTGGAATTTCTGATTCACATACATCCTACATAAATAAAATATATGTCACGTTGGTCGGCATAATTTTCATAAACAATAAATGAACCAATAGTTATAAAGATAATATATATACCACATCCGAATCATAGACAGGACGAGGGCCGACGGGGGCGGATACCAAAACCATCGCACTATATAAGATGCAATAATAAAAGTAAGAAAATAATACAAGTATCTATGTAAACATACAAGTAAGAATATTTTTTCCTTTCAGAAAGAAGATAAGAACAAGAGGCTCACCACGGTGGTGTCGGCGACGAGCTCGGCGCGGGTGATCGACGGCGGTGAAGACGGGGACGGGGCATGATGGACTGCTAAACCTAGACAAATATTGAGGAAAATGGAGCTTGGAGGTCGAGCTTGGAGAGGAGAAAGCTTAAGTAGTGTGGCCCGGGCATTCCATCGAACACCTTGTGTGCATAGGAGGTGAGCTAGAGCACCACCAAGCCCTCTCCCCCTCGGTCAGAAAAAAACAGAGCAGTGTGCTCTGCTCTTACGCGAGGGGGTATATATAGGCACCTCCTTGGTCCCGGTTGGTGGCATGAACCGGGACTAAAGGGGAGCCTTTGGTCCCGGTTCAAGCCACCAACCAGGACCAATGGTGGTTGGCCAGGAGAGAGGCCCATTGGTCCCGGTTCGTCCCACCAACCGGGACCAAAAGGTCCAAACGAACCGAGACCAATGGCCCACGTGGCCCGGCCGGCCCCCTGGGCTCACAAACCGGGTCCAATGCCCCCATTGGTCCCGGTTCTGGACTTAACCGGGACTAATGGGCTGACCCGGCCTGGACCTTTGCCCCCTTTTCTACTAGTGATAACTTCACCCTTCGAACCACCCGATGGTCATCTCCAACACCCAAACTAGTGGATGTCCCTCTAGCTAGCATCTCCATCTCTGTATCTATCTATAGTTTCTCCGTCAACATTTCTTTCTCGCACAGAGTCTTTCTTCCTATCACCCACACTATATATGTCTCTCCATACATATGCATTTATAGGTTGGTCTCTTTTGCACAATCGTTGCGCCTCACTCCCTCTGCTCGCCATAGATGCATGCTCCAGTCCACGCCACTATCTCTTAAAGACAAAAACACATGCTCAATTGTCGGGCCTTCTTCCCTGCATTCTCACATGCATGCATATTGTCATACCGATCCGTCTCTCCCATGTCTTTGATCTTATGACTTATGTCTTCTTTCTTTTATCTCGATCATGCACGCGCACACACACACATCCCACGTATATATGTATACTTCTCACACATGCATGTTTAAGGTCTCTATGTCTCCATATGTAGTTAATTACCCTCAATCCTAACACCACATCGAATCGTTCTCCTCTTTTGTGCACATAACTTCCGCCTGGATGGGGAAAACACACACTCACACTTAACAATCTCCTTCTAGCTACCCCCCCTCCCGCCTCTCGCTCTTCCCATATATCCCCGAAACCAATAAGACCATCCCTCTGTTTAATTCCCGCCTACATGCACCATCGATATATAGTAGTCTTCCTCGGTGTCTCTCGAACAAACACGTTCTCTCGATGTCGACTCCTCTCACGCGCACACACCTTCTCTTCCCTCTCTACGGGCATTTTCTCTCTCGCACCCCGTTGTTGGTGGCATCTTCCATACACATGACCTCTCTATGATGAAGCCATGCACACTTAAATTACATCCGCCACAGCGGACCCCGCGACACACACACACACACACACACACACACGCACGCACGCATGCACACCCCCCCCACACACACACACGCTAAGACTCCATCTCTCTCTCTCTCACACACACACACACAAACTAAGACTCCATCTCTCTCTCTCTCTCACACACACACACACTAAGACTCCATCTCACACACACATGCTCTAGGCAGAGCATTTGTTCCTACCACCCTTCATCCAGCCTTACCCGTATGATAAACAATCACCTTTATTTACTTGCATAACATGGACAAATTCCACTTTACTTTAGTAATCAGCAAACTTATCATCTGTACCCTTATAAAAAATGAGTTGGCGGTGATGGTGTGCCTGCCATCTTGTAATACAGATCGTATGATCTAATCTGAGGATAGAAAGCAAAATATGATAATTTTACAAAAGATACTCGCACCTCTCTCCACATCATTATCTCCCGCAACCTCATGTTGCTCAGCAATTAAAAAAGGAATAAGTCTCTGGAACAATCTAGCTTGCATGGTGGCCACTGCCGCCTGCCGGTGCCGTCCATCCCCATGCCTCCGCCCATTCCGACCACTAGTCACCACCACGCTTCACTCCTCCTTGCCTTATCTCTCATCTTTGATTTTTTTCGATGACATTCTCGAGATACCAGTTTTCCGATAAAATTCTCGAGATATCATTAGTTTTTACACATGGGATTACTCCTGCATGGGTCAATCACAACAGGTGTTTTGTAAAAAAAATGCATATTGATATTCCCTGCAATGCACGAGAATCTTGCTTGTAATTATATAACGCAAATCATGAGCAGGTAGTGACATTTTTTTGACACAACCACGTTAACATGGCCATGTAAATCACTAGCTAAAGTAAATACCATTATACTTATATCCCGATGCAAAAGGTTGAGTACATGTCCAAAGAGTAGAGTCGCACACACGCACTCTATCTCTCAGAATCTCTCTCACGCACACACCAGTTACGTGACGCCCACTTAAGCAGACACATATGTTACAATTTGTGCACCCGCGGGTACATGTGATGCTGCACATTTATTTAAGCCGGAAGGCGAACCCAAACAGTAGCTGCATTCATTCCCCTCCCGCCGCCTCTTCTCTGGTCACCGTCACTCGGTAGCCATGGACCGACCGAAGGTAACAACATACGCCATACTCCCGCCGGAGCGACGCTTTAATATGGAAATTTTAGTGGTCATGCATGCATCTTTTTGTGCTACACTCCTATATAAGGGTTGACCGGTCGCTTCCCGTGGACGTGCGTGGGGGGTGGAAGAGGAATGAGAAGGGAAGTGGGCTGTGGAGTAACATTTTTTACCACAATTTCTTAGGAAACTGAGTGCAATAATTGAGTAGTTTTGCAAACTACCAGTACTACACCTGAAACGGTTCAAAACCTATACTCACTTGCCAGCGCGCGCTTCCCGCGTGAAATGGTCAGCGTCGCCCTAGAGCGTCAGTGCCGCATTAATGCCCGGCCAGAGCGGAGGTGACCTCTCACTGGCGCCGGCTTTGAAGTGGCGCGACGGCCGAGAGAGCGCCGCTTCCCGGTGCACGCGACTGCTCCGCGTCAAGACTGGCCATAGGCCCTGTCTGGATCCATGGGTTAGAGTTAGTTTGAGCTAGTTGGGTCTCAAATATCCCTAAAGTATCCAAGCATGAGGGTTTAAATTGGAGCAAGTTGCACCTAACCCACCAAAAAAAACTATCCCACCCAAGAGGTGCTAACTGGAGATAGTTCTCATTGGGACCACTGAAAAATCACTTATCTCTCTCCATGAAGTGCATTTATTGTCAATCTAACCCTGTCACCCAAACACCTCTTTGGCTACAGTTAGTTCAGGGTTAGTCTTGAGTTAGTCTAACCTCTAGCTAAGTTAGAGTATCAAACAGGAGCAGTATAGGACATGCAAGTTGCTCAAAGCATACATGCAAATTCGTACGTGAAACGGTTTTTTTGTTTTTGAAAACAGAACATGAAAGGAATTTTTTTAGAATGCTCTTGGCATGTCGCTAACATGTGATAGTTAACCGACCTCAATAGACGGCAGAAATGCCAGACCGCCGCACTTTGATAGAGATGAGGAGGGAGAAGCGATACGGGCTGCTGGATTACTAGAGATAGGTGTCGCAGGAAGCCAAGAAATATGGTGATAGCGTGGGTTAGCCATGTACTAGTATGATGTAACTACACTGGGCTGCCGTGTTTCGTACTCTTCCAGTCCACTATGGAGATGATTGGTTAATTTCATATCGCTGAATAATATTAATATTATGAATGCAGAAGCTCCACCACGAGGTTCCTTGCTCCTTCTCGGTCGTCCGGAATCTATGTTCTTCCACTCTATTTTTTTACGTGAGCTTTGTTCCTCCTTTTGCCAACATGCGAGACATCTAGCATCAAGGTGCATGTGTTATGCAAGGATCGTTCCATCTATATGAAGAACACGTGGGACTGGAACTACGAGACGGACATGTACACAGGAGTGGACGTACGAACCTGAGTAATGTAGCACAGTAAATGAAGTAGAAAGGCACAAATGGTATGAACATGTGTGGCATATAGGGTGTGTTTGGTTGCGTTCTCGTCTTAGCATAGTTTTTCCCTCTTCATGCATGCTCAACTCAACACCCCTCTTCATGCATGCTCTCTTCATGCATGTTTCTAGTGTATTTGTGCTAAACTAGTGTGGACTCATGCACCCTCCATACACTCTACCAAACACCCAAAAGTAGGTCGAGAAGGGAACTCTTGGGTGGCATTTGTCTCTTACTACATACTACCACTAAATGTTGTACGTGCAATGCACGGTGATGTTATGGAGTACGTGCCTAAGTACTCTACTACTACTATATTAGTTGGAGGCACATATTAACTTTTATATTTGTTTACGTGTATGCCCCGAGACCTTCCAACTAGACGTGTCTTTCTCTCCAGGTCGCACTTTGTATCGTTCATACCACTAAGTACTACTACGTGTGGTTTCCGACCCAGAAGTGGAAGAAGTGGAGACGCTCTACCATGCTGTTTTTTACGCTGGGCTCCACCACACTGTTCATGTCCCACTCCTTTCGCTGACGTGTGGGACATCCAGCACGTGCCGTGTTTGGCACCCTTCGTCGTAAGAGTTGAAACGCTAGCATTCATCAGAAATAAAAAATAATTATAAATCGGCAGTGATACTATTTTTTGCGAACCAATCATCAGTGATACTATACCACGCGGTTTCCTTGCTCCTCGATATTGGAAAGAAAACTTCCGCATGTGGGACGTCGACCATCCTGGTCCACTTGCCATGCACGCAGAACTCCAAGGGAGAGTCATCCAGGTCGTCGCGCCGCAGTAACAATGACTAATGAGCCGTCAAATCGCAGTCCCACTTCCCACTTTGAAGTTGCTCGGACGAAGGAACCATCATGACTTCGTTGAATTTCGCTTCTTGAAGAAAACTACTGTATCAGCAGTACTGCTAGCTACAGTAGTTACTCCAACAGAGGCCTCCTTTCGTTCATAGGATAGGAATATGAAAATCATAGGAAGTGAGATGGCATGCATCTCAATTCCTATAGAGAAAGAGATGCCATTTGATGCTTAGGAAAGGAATTTTTCCATTTAGTCTAGGCTAATGTACTGGTAATTTGCTCTAAAACTACAGTAGTAACTAGTAGTATTGGTACATGCTCGTACTCAGACACAGACACACACACTAACTACTAGTACTACTACTTCTCACATGCTGGCCAGACGCCGTCGTTCTCCTTCCCGGCTTTGTCGGCGACACCCCACCGTGCTTGGATCTCCGCCGACCTCTGCGCAGCAGCGCGTGCGTCCTTTTCTTTCTTGTGGCGGCGGGCCTCTCTTTTCTTGAGTGCTTTCTGACTTTTCCACTCCCTCTGTGCGGCTTTGGCCGCCTCTTGCTCTATCGCCCATTCGGCCTTGGCATCTTCAAATTCCTCCCACATAGTTGTGAGGTCGCGAGCGGCGATGAACTCGGCACGGCGGGATGCCATCGCTTCCCTACCATTTTGTGTGCGGTCGTGGGCGGCGAGGAACTCGGCGCGGCGGGATGCCATCGCTGCCTTACCGGTTAGTGTGCGGCGCGGTGGCATGAACGACGCTTGGTGAGAGCTCTGGGGTGGAGTGGCCGGACAATCGTATAGTGCATTGGTTTGTCAAGAGCTCAAGGACAGAAGACGAAGCAAATTTGGATTCCCATTCAATCCTGGTCATTTATTACCGAGTAAAATAAATTGGCGGTCATCGAACTTGTCTTGATAGCTCACTTTGATCATTGTATACGAGATATGGTGATTATACGGTCATTGGCTCAGCGTATAGATCCGTATTTGTCTGGTTGACCAGTCAAACAGTCCGCATGCGCCTCATCAGCTCATGTTCTTTATCTATCTATGCGGGCCTACCTGTCAATGGAGAAAGAAATACTGTAAAAACCAAAATTATGCGTATGTGGGGAATCAAACCACGGACTCGTCGTTGCAATACACCCTCGTCACCCAAATGAAAATGAAATACTTCGCGTCAGACACTCACGCTCACGCTGTCAAAGCATGCTAATGCATGCACGTCGCCCTCTAAATCAAAGTCCTGCTCATGGCGCAACGCAAACGGCGAGCCCATCACCTGCGTGCCCCGGCGGTGCCTGACATTACTGTTTAGACGTTTGATGGAGGCCTACGCGAACGCCGAGCATGTATTCACCTGGCTCAACACCAACGGTCATACTCGGACCGCCTTCCTCATGTATATCGTCCATCACGACGACAATCTATAAAACAGCCTAAGCTAGAGAGGGTACGATGGTAGTATGGTACGGAGTATGTACTATCGTGAGCGACCGATCTTAGTGCCACTGCACACCGAAACCCCTTGCATTTCTAGCGCGCGCTTCCCGCCTGAAACGGTCACCGTCTCTCCAGAATGTCAATGCCACATTCACCGGACTTAACTGCAGGTGCAATTGGTGTGTCACTGACATGCGGGCCAGATGCCCGTTGGGCCCACATGTCAGTAACCCAAACGCATCTGCAGTTAAGTCACTGAAGCAGCATCCGCATTCACGCCCGACGAACCTACTCCGGTGCCAGTTGTCCACCCGTCTGCCGCGGCTCATTGCCATTCGCCTGCTATATTAACTTGAGCCCCAGCTCCCAGCCATAGCCGAAGACCAACACTTATTCTCCTCCAGTCCCTTCCTTCTGTCGGCACCACTTCAACCATGGCCTCTTGGACGTACTGTCATAGTAGAAGACGAGGGACATCGGCGGCTCCGCTCCGGACGCGCTCCAAAGCTCTCTTCGACGTAGTGTCGCAGGAGCAAATGAAGGAGATCGCTGCCACCCCAACCCCCCCCCCCCCGGCCGCCCTCCGCCGCCACGACCACGAAGCCGACGCGCATGCGCGGGCGCAGTCGGCAGCGAGGAAGAGTAGTACACGGTAGATCGCCGCCGCTCTGGTCCCAGGAAGGCCACCGCTACTCCACTCAGTCGACGCCAAGCTTGGTGGGGTAAACATCGCCGGCTGATTAGCCGCTTGACGGTGACGTGGAGGCAGAAATCTTCATAACCTTGTGCTCCGGAGGAGGAGGTTATCGAGGCGGATGAGGAGGAGGCAAAGGCAACACTACTAGGAAAAGGGCTATAGATGAAATGGATACTAATGGCGCACCTGACATGTGGTGTGCCACTACTATATAGAAGTGGCGCACCATGTGCAGGTGCGCCATTAGTGTGGAAGAGACTAATGGCGCACCAGACACATGGTGCGCCACTAGTAATTTTTTTTCATTTTTCCAAACATACTAATGGCGCATCCAGGCACAGTGCGCCATTACTAGTTCTAACTAGTAATGGCGCACCAGCCACACAGTGCTCCACTACTGTATTTTTTTTATTCCTTTTTTTGCAAAACTACTAATGGCGCACCATGGCATAGTGCGCCATTACTAGTTTAAACTAGTAATGGTGCACTATGCCACGGTGCGCCATTAGTATGTATTTTTTTTATTTTTTTGCAAAACTACTAATGGTGCACCACCAGCAAGTGCGCCATTAGTAACCAAGGTTACTAATGGCGCATTTTCAGGTGGTGCGCCATTAGTAGCCTGGGACCAACAAGATATTTTGGACAGCCACACCTACCCACTCACTTTCCCCACTTCATTCTCTCCACCTCCTCCTCCAAGCTTGTCTCGGCTGCCTCCTCCTCCTCACCTCATTTGCACCATAGATTCATCCAAATTAAGTGGTTAAATTACCTTTTTTTATAGGTAAGTAAGGGGGAAGATATCTTTATGTTGTTCTCCCTCCAACAACATGCACATGCACTTTTTGTGGCCTAGCTAGATCTATGTATGTTTGTGGTGTTGCATATGTTTGTGGTGTTGCATATGTTTGTGGTGTTGCATATATGTTTGTGTTTGCAGGTACCGGTATTTGAAATGCGACAGTTGCCAATATTTTTCTGGAATGTTGATTCATTTCCGTTTCGGCGAGAATTTTGGCACTATGCATTCTTTTTGGTCCTATTTTGAGGGAAAGTCATGCCAAAAAATTTCTTGGTTCTAAAATATCGTTTTGCTCTACCCCGCAGGCGATCATGGTCCGCACAATGACCGAAGGCATCGTGAATAGGTTTTTGAGCTCCACGAAGGCCGAGATGCTTCAAAAGAACGAGAAAGAGATAAGATGTCCGTGTCGAAGATGCAAGCTGAAGAGCCTTATTGCAGACCCGGATTCCAGGCAGGTGCGGGACCACCTGCTCTTGCGTGGTTTCATGGATGGCTATCGGTGGCAAGGTGATGAAGATGACTATGAAGTCGTCCATGGGGGCCGGGCAAGAAATGAGGAAGGGCAGCAAGAAAACCACCGCGGCTCGGGCGGGCGAGAAGACGAAGAATCTCCAGGACATGATCATGACGGTGATGTTGTACACAGTGATCATGTAGAAGATGCCGGACATGATGATGAGGAAGATGCCGGAGCAGACGAAGGGCATGATCATGAAGATGAAGATGCCGGCGGAGTAGATGACGACGGACCATCGATGGGCTGGGTGCAGGACCCTCATATTCAAGAGCTGCTTCTCAAGCAGACGGATAACACAAGAGCTGACGCCCGAGAGAAAGCCAAGCTGGATCAACTGGAGATAGACGCGGTTACTCCATTGTATGAAGGATGCAAGCCCGAGGATACCTGCCTGAAAGTAACGCTCATGGCTCTGGAGATGAAGGTAAAACACAAAATGACCGACGCATGCTTCGACGAGAACATGTCATTCTGGCACGAACGTCTTCCCAAGGGGAACAAGTGCCCGACCAGTTTCGAGGAGGCGAAGAAAATCGTGTGTCCTCTGGATTTACTGCACGTGAAATACCATGTGTGCATGAACAATTGCATCATTTATCGGGACGAGCACGTGGAGTCTACCATATGTCCGGTGTGCAGCATCACTCGATACAAGAAGAGGAAGAAAGCTCCTCAAAAATTGGTGTGGTACTTTCCGATCACTCCTCGTCTGCAGCGGTATTTTGCGGACCCTAAGGTAGCAAAGCTCCTGCGTTGGCACGCGGATAGGGAGGAGAAGAAGCGAGAAGATGACGCAAATGATTCGGAGATAAATAAAAAAGACAAGATGCTGAGTCACCCTAAGGATGGGAGCCAGTGGCAAGCGTTGAACTTCGAACACCCAGAATTTGGGAAGGATCCAAGGAACATCATGCTGGGCACGAGCACCGATGGAGTCAATCCGTTTGGCAGCCAGAGAAGCACACATAGCACCTAGCCTGTGTTTGTGTGGATGTACAACCTTCCCCCCTGGTTGTGCATGAAGAGGAAGTACATTCACATGAGTATGCTAATTGAAGGGCCGAAACAACTAGGGAATGACATCAATCTGTATCTGGGGCTGCTAAAAGAGGAGCTAGACACGCTGTGGAAAACGCCAGTCAATACGTGGGATGCCGCAGAGAAAGAATATTTCCCTATGAGAGCCGCATTGCTCACGACGGTGCACGACTATCTCGGTTACGGATATCTCGCGGGGCAGGTGGTCCATGGATTTTCTAGATGCGTCAGGTGCATGGATGACACAATGTATCGCTAGCTAGATAGAGATCCCGAGTCTTCGAAAACCATGTTCATGGGACATCGAAGGTGGCTTCGCGACGATGACCCAAGGAGGAAACACAAGGATTTGTTCGATGGTGAAACCGAACACCAAAGACGCCCGCGTACGAGGAGCGGTGAGGAAATAGATGAGCTGTTGAAAAATTGGAAAGATTGCCCAGTGCCGGGAAAGAAGCAAAAGGCGCCAGAGCCGGGAAAGAAGAAAAAGGCGCCAGAGCCGCTGCTGAAGGTATGGAAAACGAGGTATGTTTTCTGGGACTTGTCGTACTGGAAGATCCACCGTGTGCCTCACATCCTTGATGTCATGCATATCACGAAGAACGTGTGCGAGAGTCTGCTAGGTACCCTGCTCAACATGCCAGAGAGGACCAAGGATGGGCCGAAAGCAAGGACAGACTTGAAATCAATGGGCATCAGGGAGGATCTTCACGCTAATGATGATGATGATGATGATGATGATGTGGCGAAGCAGGACACAGAAATTCGTCACAAAGGCAAAAAGGCCAAGAAGACCGGAAATGACTACCCTCCCACGTGCTTCACTCTAAGTCAGGAGGAGATCGATCAGTTTTTCACCTGCCTCGTAGGAGTAAAACTTCCTTACGGTTACGCGGGGAAGATAAGTAGATACCTAGATCTAGCGAAGCAGAAGTTCGGTGGGATAAAGTCTCACGACTGTCACGTGCTAATGACGTAGATACTTCCAGTTGCAATCCGTGGGATCATGGACGCGCACGTCCGTGAAACGCTATTTGGCCTATGCAATTTTTTCGACGTCATCTCTCTGAAGTCGGTTGGCGTGAGGCAACTCAGAAGGCTACAGGAAGAGATCGTGGTGATACTATGCGAGCTTGAGATGTACTTCCCGCCCGCATTATTCAACGTTATGGTGCATCTGCTGGTCCATATCGTGGAGGATATCATCCAACTCGAGCCGACGTTCCTGCACAGCATGATGCCATTCGAAAGGATGAATGGTGTCATCAAAGGATACGTTCGCAACATGTCACATCCAGAGGGAAGCATAGCCAGGGTCTTTCTGACCAAAGAGTGCATCTCCTACTGCACGAATTATCTAGGCATCACGAACCCCGTTGGTCTGCCCGTCAATAGGCACCTCGGCAGGCTCGCTGGATGGGGTCACCGTGAGGGTCGCCGTGAAATGCATGTCGACTTCGAGGGTCGACTCGCCGACTTTGAAAGAGCAAACCTAGTCGCGCTACAACACATAGACATGGTCGATCCTTGGGTGGTAGAGCACAAAACCTTTATTGAGAAGACATACAATGACTGAGGCCAATAGAGGACGGACAGAGATATAATCAAAGAGCACAACTCTTGTTTCACACGTTGGTGCAAGCTGAAGCTTCTGTCGTACCCTTTACATGAGGCTTCCTCCGCGGAAGAACAACTCATATTCGCCTTGTCACAGGGCGTCGAGCACAACCTGATGACCTATGAGGCATACGATATCAACGGCTACACATTCTACACCGAGGACAAGGACATGAAGAGCGATGGTTATCATAACTCCGGGGTAACGATGGAATCCTACACCGGTAACGACAAGGACAGATACTACAGAAGGATCGAGGAGATCTGGGAGCTGAGCTACGCTGGAGAGAAGGTCCCGATGTTCCGTGTCAGATGGGCCAAGAGCGTCCTAAAAGAAGACCGGTATTTCACCACCATGGTTATAACCGAAGCCAAATCCAAGACCGCGGGCGCAAACGTCACCGCAAAAAATGAGCCATGGGTATTGGCTTCCCAAGTGGACCAATGCTTCTTCATTACTGACCCTTCAAAGCCCAGTCGTGTTGTCGTGAGGAGAGGCAAAAGGAAGATCATCGGAATGGATGGAGTAGCCAATGAGCAAGACTTCGACAAGTACGGCGACCCGAAGATCGAACATGACGACGACGATGAAGTAGCAGCATACACCACAAGAAGAAGCAGGACCACCCTACCTAAAGGACGTCCGTTCCACAGAAGAACTCCATTTGCGAAAAAGAAGGGCAAGAAGATTGTGAACATATAGCTAGCTAAGATCGATTGTATTTAAATCTAGTCTTCATTTCTCGATTGTATTTCATGGCCACTTTTTGATATCATGAATATTTTTAAATTTCATGGGCACTTTTTGAATTCATGAATATTTTTTCAAATTTGATGATATTTTTCATATTCAAGATGATAAAATATTGAATATTCATGAGGACACTCGATCTCGATCCCCCTCCATCTCGATCTTGATCCCCCTCCATCTCGATCGCTATCTCCCTCCATCTCGATCTCGATCCCACCCGCACCCTCCCCCGCTAGCTCCACCGCCGCCGACGACCCACCGCACCCTCCCCCGCTCCACCGCCGCCGACGAGCACCCCCCGCACCCTCCCCCGCTAGCTCCACCGCCGCTGACGACCCACCGCACCCTCCCTCGCTCCACCACCGCCGACGAGCACCCCCCTCACCCTCCCCCACTCCACCGCCGCCGACGACCCACGACACCCCTCCCACGCTCCACCACCACCGACGACCCACCGCACCCCTCCCCCGCTCCACCTCCGCCGACGAGCACCCCCCGCACCCTCCCCCGCTCTGCCACCGCCGACGAGCACCCCCCGCACCCTCCCCCGCTCCACCGCCGCCGCCGATGATATTTTCAAATAACAAATTTGATGATATTTTTTCAAAATTATTACCGTTTTTATAAAAAATTATTACTGTTTCATATTCATTTTCATTTTCTAAATAATAATAATAATAAAGTGTAGACTACAATTGTTGTTAAACAACAATTATTACTGTTTCATATTCATATTCATTTTTTTTAAATAATATAAAAAACATACTAATGGCGCACCGGTCGGTTGGTGCGCCATTGCTATCTAAAAAAAAGATTTCTAATGGCGCACCACTCATGGGTGCGCCATTGCTATAAAAACATACTTATGGCGCACCGCAAGGTGGTGCGCCATTAGTAATCTCCCCCCCTAGCTCTAGTTCGCTCGACCCCTTCGTCCCTCCCCTCTAGCTTGAGGAAGGGCTCGGGGAAGCAAGAGACTGAGCAAGAAGGCGCCGCCTCCTCCTCGACGCGCCGCCGCCCGCCGCCTCCTCGACACCGGCACCCTCCTACGGCAGACTGCCGTTATCCCACAGGTGATTCCTCACTTCTCCCCCTTCCCCTCCTTCCCCCTAGGCTACCTCCCGCGAGTACCACAGCCCTCTTCCCCAGTGTTCTAGGGTTAGCAAAAGTCAGCAAATTCCCCTGTGTTCATGTTGATTATTGTGACAATTCTTTCTAAAATTGTGATCTAGTTAAGTGGAGTGCAGGTAGTGTTTTAGCCAAACCTCCCCCCTCTGAACTCATCTATTTAGTCATATATATGAAGCAACCAAATCTCTTTGGATGTGTGTGTGTGTTTGCTAGTTTGCCTTTCTTTTTGCTTAGTTAATGTGTCTTTCAGTTATTGTCTCTGTTCATGCTTATCTTTGCACAAATAGTTGTTGCAACGGGCTATTGGAACTTTTGATGCTCACACTATATTCGGTTGTTTAATGTTTAGCTTGGTGTTATGTAGTACCTGTTTGTTCACTACATTTGGAGTATGGTTCTGGCTCACATTGTATTTGTAATTCTACTATAAATTTGCACTATAAATCTATTGTAACTACAAGACCAAAGTGTTAGGAATTCTGTCCAAACTATAGTTTTCAGTATTCTGTCCAAAGTGAAAACTGTTAAAAAGACCATGTGTTTTTTGGTCAAAATCTGCATGTAAAACTGAAATAATCAGTCATAAAGAATATCCTCAAGACCATGTGTTTCTTGAATTTCTTGATTGTATTTTGTGCTTGCAGGAGTAAATTTCTTGGAGTAATTTTGTGCTTGCAATGTTTGAGTTCTTAAGCCTTTTTACTGAAAATCAAACAGAAATGTTTTCTTAACTCAGAAGCCTGTTACTGCACCTGTACTGCACATTATAAAGTCTCCTAGTACTTAACCCACCCAAGCTATGAGGCAAAAATTTCAGTTAACTGTTATGGACAATTGTCAATTTTCTGTAATGATGATGGAACATTATAAAGCATTGTACTCCAGTGTATATGAAGGATACAAAAAATTTAGCAACTTCTCTGATTTTATAAAGTTGTTCTTATATGGGTGAAACTTCACTTGTTTTTTGGCTAGTGGAGGGTGTTGCTTTATTCCGTCATCATTTGTAACTATGTCACAAATAAATTGTTCCTTCTTCTGTATTTGACAAGTAATAACTTGCAAAGATGATGATCATCTTTTACAAAAAACAATTTCTGTAAACACGTCAGTCACTTTGCTAGTTTGCTGGGTTTTGTCTCCGACCATTGTGTCATGATGAATTTGCAGGTACCCCGAGAGGCCCTTGAGTTTGCCGGAATGTTGATTAACTTTCGTTCCGACAAATTCGGGTACTCCATATGTCATATTTTCAGCAAAGGTCATGCTGAAATTTTCCGTGAATTTTAGCATGACTTTGCTAAAAATAGGACATATGGGGTACTTGCGACTAATGCATGGGCCGGGGTATCTTAGTACTTAGTTAAGTAGGATCAACTGCCCCGCCATTCTTGCTACATTAAACCATAGGTGGCAATAGAGCCAAGTGATTAGGCCCAACTTAGAATTCCTTAGCATCGATAAACCCTAGATGATAAACCCAACATAGGTGGCAATAGAGCCAAGTGATTAATTAGTGCCAAGTGATTAGGCCCAACCTAGGGTGCCTCGGCATCGATAAACCCTAAATGATGAAAACTTAACTTAGCATTTAGGGTGCCTCGGCGTCGAAAAACCCTAAATGATGAAACCTTGGCTTCTATAGGGTGCCTCGGTGTCGATGAGAACCTAAATGATGTACGCTTAGGCTTTTAGGGTGCCTCGGTGTCGACAAACCCTAAATGATAAAAGCTTAGCTTTTAGGATGCCTCGGTGTCGACAAACCCTAAATGATTAGACCATGATCTTGTTCCTTGACAATAACCAACTTTTTGACCAAACTTTTTTCCTATTTAGAGCAAAACATGGCCCACAATGATGAGGCCGGCGGTTCGGGCGGCAAGCAATTCTGGGAGCTGTCCCAGGAGTTGGAGGAAGAACCTCACCACTATGAGGATGCCGCGGAAGACACCGATCCTGACTACACAACCCCTATTGGCGTCAGGGATGACACCACCGATGGTGCCGCCGAGGATGCCACCACTGATGATGGCGGCGCACGCACAGATGGCAGCCAACCGAAGAGGCAACGAAAGGACCGGCGCCCGAGCGTGCTCGGCACCATCAAGGAGGAATTTACTGAAGTGAACTCTGACGGGCATCCGACGGCGCCCAAAGAAGTAGTCAAGGGGTACTCGGTTCAGCTCGGGTGCATTCTCCGGAGCACCGTCTCGATCAACACTGAGAACCTAAGGCATAAGGACCGAGGGAATTTGCGCAGCCTCCTCTTCACGAAGCTGCACGAACGATACAAGTTCCCCGCTGACTTTGCAAACACACGCCTTGTTGGTGTACTAGAATAGGGGTACCATAGTACCCCGAACTTGTGCACGGGCAGTTGCAGCACCCCGCGGCAAAGGCTTGCCGGGCGAACGCCAATATCCCCCAAGGTTCCCTTGGAGCCATCCAAGAACAAAGTATTTGAGCTAAGGAGACAAGACCCCGGCAAGAGGAGCTTGCCGGGAAGGCCAACCAAGGCGCTCCAGGGAACTTGCCGCGACGCGCCACGCGCTCCGGCAAGGCAACAAGGCCCCGGCAAGAGGAGCTTGCCGGGAAGACTAAATAAGGTACCCCGAGGCCCGGTGAGCGACGAGCTTCTGGACCCGGCGAGATAACAACAGCGGCAAGGCGCTTGCCGCGGCAGGCGGCCACTCTGCGCCCACGCTCCAGCGCATCCACCAACGTGTCGCTCTGGGGGCTTCTCCGGGCGCGCGTGGCGGGAGGCTGTGCAGCCAGCGGTGCGCAGTGGCATGCGAAGCTGACAAGATCGCCATCGTGGCGAACGGTGGCGCCCCTAACGGTCCTTTTCTGCACTGTTCGGGCGACTCAGACGGGCATTTAATGCCCTTGTCCCCTGCCGTCAGGGTTAGGTAGGGTGCACTGTACAAGCAACTGTATCAACTACCTCGCTTTTTACGTTTTTACCCTCCTCTGCGTTGCCACCTGTCGGTGACCCCTTTAGCGTATAAAAGGAGGCCCATGCGCAACGTAGAGGGGGGTTCGGACAGTTTGCTTCGATTCATTCGTAGCCCAGAAAACATCACACTCTCTCGCTCGAGAGCAAGAACACCAGATAATACAACCAGACAAGCAGCAGTAGGAGTGTTATCTCTCCGGAGAGCTCCGAAGCTGGGTAAACTGCTCGTGTGCCTCGCCTCGATCTGCTCTTCGTGCGACCTCCGCCCCCGCCGAACCGAAAGGGGCCCGGTCCGCCGGCCCCATAGGTGTTCGTGGATCAGTTTCCCCGACATCTTTGGCGCGCCAGGTAGGGGGTGTTGAGATTGTGTGAACCAGATCCGGCGTTCACACGAGCTAGATCTTTATTCCCTTCATCAACATGCCGCCGAAGAAGAAGACTTCGGCAGCAGCCGCTCCATCCACGTCACTTCCGCCACCGTTGGAGCAAACGAGTGGTGGGATGGACGCCGGCGGAAGAAAGGACGTCGACGAGGAAGCTCATGATGCCGCCAGGTCCAAGAACAAGGCTGCACAAACCTCGGCGACTGTACATGTTCCACGCCACTCTCAGGAGGCGCAAGATCAACAGCGTCATGGCACTAGCAGTGCCATACGCATGATAGCCCAAGACCAAGCTGGTGGATCTCGGGGCGCTCGAGACCAGCATGCACGCCAGCGTGCTGGCACGAGCGAGGCACGGTCGCCTGGACGGGATACTGCTCCTTCTAACATAGTTAGAAGTTCGAGCACGTCCCGCTCCTCGCGCCGTCCGCCACTGCCACCCACCACTCCAGCAGAAGCTTTGGCGCGAGCTCAACTTCTCCTAGATTACCCTCCGACGTCGGACAAGATCGACGAATGGAGGGCCACCATTCAGAGTCTCATCGGCTACGCCAACGGCGACACTCCACGGCGGCCGAGCGCGTCGCCGCCGCGGCAGGGTTGCCGGACGCGAGCCGGTGGCGACGAAACGGGCAGAGGTGCAACTACCATGCAATCACCGCCCCGAAGGCCAAGATCGCCGACTCGCCGGATCCACCTCGACAGCGACTCCACTGCATCGTCGGATCCACGAGCTCGTCGCGATCAGCGCCAAGTTCTTCATGATCGACAACAAGAAGACGCTCGAACCCGCATCGAGCGCCGAAGAGAAGCGCGACGTCAATCCGACAAGCGCGCTGGGCCCTCTGTTGACATGCATGCGCCAGGGGAACCAGGCGATCTGCCGTACGCGGTAGGTTGTCCTGCGTTCACTCGTGAGCTGCGGCAAGTCCAGTGGCCCAGTACAAAGAACTTCAAGCCAGACGTACCGGAGAAGTACGACGGCAAGACGCATCCGTTAGAGTTGCTCAGCATCTACACCATTGCGGTGCAAGCTGCCGGGGGACGAGATGACAAGATCCTTGCCAACTACTTCCCGCTGGTGCTCAACCCCAACGTCAGATCCTGGCTCATGCACTTGCCGGACAACTCCATATCCTCTTGGGCTGATCTGTGCCATCAGTTTGTCGGCGCCTTTACAGGCGGACACAAGCCTCATGGCCAGGAGAGTGATCTTCATCTGCTCGCCCAGAAGGAAGGAGAGCCCCTGCGCAAGTACATTCAGAGATTCAGTAGTGTGCAGCACAACATCCCAGACGTCCACCCTGCCGCGGTGATCAGCGCGTTCCATCAGAACGCGCGGAACCGCAGGATGCGGGAGGAAATGGTGATGTGCAAGATCAGGGACGTCAGTGAGTTATATGCACTGGCCGACAAGTGTGCGCGTGCTGAGGAAGGGAGGAGACTCCCCGGAGAAAATATAGGAGCGGGAGGATCTGACAGCGAAGATGCTGCCCCGACAAGGAAAAACCGGCGGCGGAACAACAGAAGGAGGAAAGGCAAAGAAGTGCTAGTTGTTGAGCAGTCCGGCAACGGTGGTAGCGCCAAGGAAGCCAAAGCTGGTGACTCCGGCAAGGAGGTTGCCGCGGAGGTTGCGGTCACCGACAAGCAGGACGGCACCACCAAGCAGTATTGCAAGATTCACTGCACCAAGGGCCATGATCTTTAGAACTGTAAGAGGGTCGAGCAGCTTGTTGAGCAACAGAAAGCTGAATACGAGCGGCGCGACAAAGAGAAGGCCCAGGAAGGAGCTGGTGGATCCGGCAAGAAACGTCCCGGCCGAGGAGGACGCCGCGGCAAGGCCAAGCAGCGGCAAGGAGATAGACCTCCCCGTGGCCGCGACAAGGATGAAGATGATAACGAAGATGAAGATATGGATGATGAGGAGACTGATGAGCAGGAGTTCCAAAAAGCCATAGAGGTCCTGTGCGTCGACGGTGGTGCTTCTCTGCATGCCTCGCACCGCCAGCTCAAGCAGTGGGTGCGGGAAGTTAATGCAGCAGAACCACCTGATGAGTCACGCAAGCCTCTGAAATGGTCCGGCACGCCTATCATCTTTGATATTGAGGACCACCCGGATCGCATAACTGCGGTCAGGTGCTTTCCGATGTTGGTTTCACCAACAATCCGCAACCTCAAGGTCACTAAGATGCTAGTTGATGGCGGGGCCGGCTTGAACCTGATCTCCTCCGCGGTGCTCCAGAAACTCCAGATCCCTGACAGCGAGCTCGAAGAGACCGGCACATTTCAAGGAATCAACCCGAGAAGGAGCAAGCCAAAGGGAAAGATCACGTTGCCGGTAACATTTGGCAGCGAGCTGAACTTCAGGACCGAGAGGGTCACGTTTGACGTTGCCGACTTTCCATTGCCTTACAATGGAATCCTTGGCCGACCGGCACTCACCAAGTTCATGGCAGCCTCTCACTATGCGTACAACATACTGAAAATGCCAGGCCCAATAAGTGTCATTTCTGTCCCTGGCGACAAGAAGGATGCTCTTATCTGTGCCGACAAGATCTACCGGGAAGCCGCAGCCGCAGCAGAACGTAGGACACTTGCCGCTGAAGCTCCCGGGGGGAAGAAGAAGACCAAGTCCGGCAAGAGCTCTGATGCCCACTCCGGCAAGCGCACCTCTTCGGAGTGCTGCGCTACCGTCGAGGACGCACCATCAAGCTCCACCGGCAAATGTAAGAAGGCAATGGCAGCTCCACCTGAGACCAAGAAGGTGTTCACCAAGGAGGATTGCGCTGGTGGTACCTTCACCATCAGCGCCACTCTTGACCCCAAATAGGAAAGCGCGCTCGTTGCTTTCCTGCGGGCGAATGTCGACGTGTTTGCGTGGCAACCGTCTGATATCCCCGGTGTTCCCAGGAAAGTAATTGAGCACCACCTTGCCGTCTGTCCTCATGCGCGGCCCGTCAAGCAGAGAGTCAGGAAGCAGGCAGTAGAGCGCCAAGAATTCATCGCAGAAGAAATCAAGAAGTTGGAAGCAGCAGGCCTTGTCAGAGGAGTACTCCATCCCACGTGGTTGGCCAATCCTGTTGTTGTGCGCAAAGCTAACGGGAAATGGAGACTTTGTATTGACTTCACTGATGTTAATAAAGCTTGTCCCAAAGACCCATTTCCCTTGCCGCGTATTGACCAGATTGTTGACTCCACAGCCGGATGTGATTTGCTTTCATTTCTTGATGCATACTCAGGATACCATCAGATCTTCATGGCAGAAGAAGATGAAGAGAAAACCGCATTTATCACCCCGTGTGGCACGTACTGCTTCGTACGGATGCCTTTCGGTTTGAAGAATGCTGGTTCAACATTCGCAAGGGTAGTCCACCATGCTTTTGAGCCGCAAATGCACAGAAATGTGGAAGCTTACATGGATGACATAGTGGTCAAGAGCAAGAACAAAGCGACCTTGATTCAAGATTTAGACGAGACATTTGCAAATCTGCGCAAGATCAACCTCAAGCTTAACCCCGAGAAGTGCGTGTTTGGAGTCCCTTCCGGCAAGCTTCTCGGGTTCTTCGTGTCTCAGCGGGGAATTGAAGCCAATCCCGACAAGATCAAAGCCATCGAGCAGATCGAAGCACCAAAGCGCGTCAAGGATGTACGAAGGCTTGCCGGTTGCGTGGCTGCTCTCAGCAGGTTTATCTCTAGATCTGCTGAGCGCGCCCTGCCATTTTTCAAAATTTTGAAAAAGGCAGGTCCAATGAAATGGACTCCGGAAGCGGAGGCTGCGCTGCAGGACTTGAAGAGATACCTGTCCTCCACTCCAACACTTGTCGCACCTAAGCCGCAAGAGAAGTTGCTGCTGTATATAGCAGCAACCAATCAAGTGGTTAGTGCTGCGTTAGTGGCGGAGAGGGAGGCGGATGATGAGCCAGCAACCACGGCAGATCCATCCAGCGACAAGCAGGGGGCTTCGCCGACAAGCTCTGGTCCCGACAAACATGGGTTTGCGCAGGAACATGATAAGATGCCAAGGAGAATGGTGCAGCGCCCAGTTTACTTTGTCAGTTCTCTTCTGCAGGGGGCTAGATCAAGGTACTCTGGTGTGCAGAAGTTGCTTTTCGGCCTCCTCATGGCCTCGAGAAAGCTGCGCCATTACTTCCAAGCACATGAGATCACAGTCGTCACTCGCTTTCCGCTGAAGAGGATACTGCAAAATCCAGAAGCAACGGGCAGGATTGTCGAGTGGGCGCTGGAACTGTCAAGCTTTGGCCTCAAGTTTGAGAGCACTTCAACTATCCAAAGCAGAGCATTGGCAGAGTTCATAGCAGAGTGGACGCCAACCCCAGATGAAGAAATTTCAGAAACGAGCATCCCCGTCAAAGAGGCAAGCAAAGAGTGGCTGATGTACTTTGATGGTGCCTTCTCGCTGCAAGGCGCCGGTGCAGGCGTGCTGCTTGTCGCACCCACCGGAGAGCACCTCAAGTACGTAGTCCAGATGCACTTTCCCAAAGAGCAAGCAACCAACAATACTGCAGAGTATGAAGGATTGCTTGCCGGTCTCAGAATCGCAGCAGACCTTGGGATCAAGAAGCTCATTGTCAGGGGTGACTCACAGCTTGTCGTCCGACAAGTGAACAAGAACTACCAGAGTCCGTTGATGGAAGCGTATGTTGATGAAGTGAGGAAGCTAGAAGAGCACTTTGACGGCCTACAAATGGAGCATATCCCAAGAGCTCAGAATGATATTGCTGATGGCCTGTCAAAGTGCGCCGCACTAAAGTTACCTGTGGAACCAGGGATCTTTGTGCTTAAGTTGACTCAACCATCCGTAACACCATCAACTGGACAAAGCAAGAAGAGGAAGTTGGTTTCCGGCGACTACTTTCCGGTAGAGCTCCCCGAAGCCGCCGCCAAGAAAGTCCCCAAGATCAACACCAAGGATGCTGAGGGGCAGTCTGCTCCGGCAAGCCTTATGGTTTGTTCCGTTGAAGCAGACGCTCCCGACAAGTTTTGCTCCGGCAAGCTTGCCGGGGAACATCAAGCTCCGGCAGGACCACAAGTCCTTGCCGTGGAAGCGGATGTTCCCACAGCAGAAGATGTGCCTTTAGTCCTTGTTGTCGAGCCACAAGCTCCAGCATGGGCACAGCAGATTGTCCACTTCCTTCAGACAGGAGAACTTCCTGAAGAACAAGAAGAAGCGGAAAGAGTAGCCCGGCAGTCAAGTATGTACCAGTTTGTCGATAGCATACTGTACAGAAGAAGACTCAACGGTGTGAAATTGAAGTGTATTCGCCGGGAAGATGGACAAAAGCTGTTGGCGGAGATACATGGAGGCATATGTGGCCACCACATTGGCGCAAGAGCACTTGCCGGCAAAGCTTTCCGGCAAGGTTTCTTTTGGCCGACAGCCCTCCAGGATGCAACTGCACAAGTAACCAAGTGTGAAGCGTGCCAGTTCCACTCCAAACAGATACACCAGCCAGCTCAAGCTCTCCAGACAATCCCTTTATCCTGGCCATTTTCGGTCTGGGGGCTCGATATCCTCGGCCCTTCCCCCGAGCTGTCGGGGGCTTTGAGTACTTGTACGTCGCAATCGACAAGTTCACAAAGTGGCCGGAAGTGCAGCCAGTGAGGAAGGTGACAGCACAGTCAGCAGTCAAGTTCTTCAGGTCGATTGTTTGCCGTTTCGGGATCCCTAACAGGATCATCACCGACAACGGCACGCAATTCACGAGCCGCACCTTCATGCAGTACGTCCAAGACCTTGGCGCCAAGGTCTGCTTCGCTTCTGTTGCTCATCCGAGAAGCAACGGTCAAGCAGAGAGGGCAAATGCTGAAGTGCTGCGCGGGCTCAAGACCAGAACTTTCGACAGGCTGCACAAGTGCGGAAGGAACTGGATCGAGGAGCTGCCGGTGGTTCTTTGGTCGATCAGAACGACGCCAAATCGAGCCACTGGCCAGACACCTTTCGCTCTAGTCTATGGAGCAGAGGCAGTTCTCCCCACGGAACTCGTATACGGATCACCTCGAGTGCTCGCTTATGATGAGCTTGAGCAAGAACAGCTGCGGCAAGACGACGCGCTGCTCCTTGAGGAAGATCGTCTTCAGGCTGCTGTACGAGCTGCTCGATACCAGCAAGCTTTGCGCCGCTATCATAGCCGCAAAGTTAAAGCCAGAAGCTTCGAGGAAGGCGACCTTGTTCTTCGGCGCGTTCAGTCCGCCAAGAATTCCAACAAGTTGACGCCAAAGTGGGAAGGCCCTTATCGGGTGAGACGAGTCACAAGGCCTGGCGCTGTCCGCCTTGAGACCGAAGATGGCATTCCGGTGAGCAACTCCTGGAACATAGAACATCTTCGTAAGTTTTTCCCATAAGGCGCGGTTGCCGGAACCCGTTCCGGCAACCACCTTTTGTACAAGTCTTGCCGCTGTTGCATGTAATCCTTTGTACAAAGCCGGGCGCAGATCCCGTGCATAAGTAAAACCCCATGTGCTCCGCACAGCTTGTCCATTTCATGCGTTAGTTCCTTTCTTGCATGCGATTATCTGACACTTTGTGCAGCACCTACATCCGGTAAGCAGTAACGAGCCGAAGAGCTCCATATTATTATTTTCTCTTCTTTCTTTTTCTTTTAAAGGAAAAGAAGGTTCTCTCGCACACAAGTTTGCCGGGGGGGAAGGAGAAGATTGTGGTATGGGCCAGGCGTCGTTCAAGCAAAGACTTGCCTTACCGGGAAGCAAATGACAGAAAAGCTAAGTTGCCAAAGTTTGAGCAATCACTTTTTAAAAAATTTTGAGTTATCTTCCTCGAACGACCCTGCTTTGTATGGAAAACCTGTGCGCGGAGGAACCAACTCGTGGCTAGTTGCGCCCTTACTTTGTTTCGAGTCCGCTCAACAGCTTAAGCGTGCTGCATCTAGTCGCGACAAGGTTTCTTGTCGGAAGCAGCGCCGCCAGCAGGCTGCTGAAGTTCCGCACTCAGCGCTCGCGGCTCGGGCGCCTGCGCCGACAAGTTCCCTAGAAGCGTAGGGTAATAACATACAAAGGAAGGAATCTAGTAAAGGAAATAACATAGCAATTGATAGACAGAAATAAAGTTATATTACAAAGATAACTTGTCGCAGCTCTAACAGACTGTTTTCATAACATGATCAGCAGCGACAAGGGAAAAGAAGGAATGGGCGGCCTAATCTACGCGTCCGCCCTCGACTCTCTTGATCTCGCTCACCTTGTCCACAATGGGTGCGACAAGGGCCTTGAGTGCATCCAGATCGGCGTCAGGCGGCAAGGACCTGAGGACGTTGGTGAAGCTGAGGCCTGGATTGCGGAAGGCTACCTTCATCAGCACCTTCTGGAGAACCCCGGCGCAGATTTTGCGCGACTCGTCGGCCAGCTGCTTCGGGATCCTCTCCCGGAGCCGCTGGAGTGCCGTCGCCACGCCCTTGAAGAACAGGCTGAGCTTGGCGCTGGGTTGAAGACTCTCGTCGGAAGGATACCCAAAGTCCTCCATCCCCAGCTGCGCCAGCTCCTCGTTGATGACTGCGGCAGTGTTCACCAGACCCTCGGTCCAGTGCTCCACTGTGTCTCTGAACGAGTTCTGGGTAACTGCAATGCTCTCCAGCAGCGCCGCGTCAGCCTTGACCTTCTCCGACAAGGTCTTCTCCCGCTCCTTGGCGGCCTCCAGCGTCTGCGTCAGCGTGGCCAGCTTCAGCTCCAGGTCTGCTTTGGAATCCTTGGCGGCGCTGAGCTCCTTGCCCCTCTCAGCGAGAAGGCCTTGCAGCTCACCGTGGGCGGCAGCATCCTTCTCGCGCTCACGCTTGAGCGCGGCAAGCTCCTCGCGGCTCTTCCCAATATCGGCCTCCAGCTGCGCCACCTTCTCCTCTAGCTCTTTCTTGGCGGCCTCTACAGTTGCCGCGGCGTCCTTTGCCTCCTTGAGCGCCCCGCCAAGTGCTCGCTCACGCTCGGCGAGCTCTTCCTCGTAGCTGTCGAGGTTGGCCTTCCGCTGCACTAGTTCACCTTCCCGCGCGGACTGCTTCTCGGCAGCCAGCCTTTGTTCCTCCTCAGCCTCGGCCCTCTCGAGAAGAAAGGCCGTGCGCTCCTCGTCGACTCGCTCCCGCTCCTGCACCAGGGACCGGAGAGCTTCTTGATTTGGCCCCGGAGCTCCTCCGCGCGCTTTTCCATGTCAACTCCCGCCTTCGCGACAAGCGCTTCCCGGGAAGCCAGCTTGGCTTGCCGGGTGCGGTAGAGTGACAGCAGCTTCCGCAGCAGCTGCTCCTCCTCAGGCTCGCCGCTGCTGCTGCAGGGCGCGTCAACCAATGACAGTCCAGTAGAGGCGAGCACCTCCCCGTCAAAAGTTTCCCCCTCGACCGGCGCCCTGGAGCTCGATGCCCAGGGTAGCTTGATGAAGATATTGTCACCGGCCTTCAAGTAGGCGCCGAGCTGGGGCTCCTCGGAGCCCGGCTCTGTAGAAGCGGCAGAGGGTTCGGCGGTCGGCGCAGCGCCCGGCGCTCCTGCAGCCTCAGGGTCGTCAGTGCGATCGCCCGACCCCTCGCCGGCTTCCGCAGCAGCAGCCCCGGCGGCCTCCTCGCTGGCGGTCTCATCAGCACCTTCCTCGCCGGCGCCCTCTATCTCCATTGGCTCAGCCGAAGATGGGTCTGAAGAACAAAGAAGGGAGGAAAATCAATCAAAAATCCAAGAAAGGAAAAACGGAAGAAGCAGAACCCAAGGGAAAGTTTCTGGGCAAGTGGATTACCTGCGCCAAGATCTTCAGTTGCGGCCTCGGTCGCCGCAGGATCAGCAGTGCTGTCCCTTGCCGGAGAGTCCGCCCCTGCCGGAGAGCGCTCCCTTGCCGGGGACTCCTCCCTTGGCGGCGCAGTCGAAGCAGGTGGCACTTCGGGACCAGCCTCCGGGCGCTCCTGATGAGGCTGCTCTGCTCCTGCACAAGTCAACAAGCAAGATATCAACAAAGGAAAAAGCACTCAAGCGCACCCGGCAGCAGAAGGCTAAACTATGAACTTACGCTGGGGGTTGCGCTGGGGGCTGCTCTGAGGGGTAATTGTCGGGTCCGTCAAGGTGGTCTCGGGCCCACCTCCTGCTGACACGATGTGGTCATCCTCGATGACGATCACCGCGGCCTTAGCCCTCTTCGCCGCTCTCTGGGCCAGTGTTCTGAAAAGGAAGGAGTCTAGATTGGAGCAAGTCAGATACAAGATATAAACAGCAAGATTGAAGAACTACAAGAGCACCAAAGAAACTCACTCTTCTTCCTCCTCGTCGAAGCTGAGCGCGGAAAGATCGAAGTCCGGCCCTCCTCCGGTGCGGCAAGGTGGAGGAGTAGGATCCCTTGCCCGCTTGGCGGGGGCAGTGGCAGTGGCCCGGGAAGATCCCGCTCCAGTTGCCCCGTCCCTCTTTATAAGCAGAGGAAACAGAGGCAGTTCGTTCCCCCTCGCTGTTTGCTGCTACTCCTTCTTCACAAACTCCGCCGCTCCCTCCTTCTTCTCGTAGCCGAGAGAGCAGCGCTCCGCCCCCCCCCATTGCCATCAGCATCACCACACCGTCGACCTTCCCCACCACCTCTGCCATGGCCCCGAAAGCCGACAAGGGAAAGGGCGTGAAGTCGGCCGAGGCACAGCGGCTCACGGCGCTGCGGAAGGAGCGGGCGATCTTCACCCCCCAGCTCGGCGTGCAGGAGCTGAGGGAGTACTTCTACCTCTTTTGGGCGACGGAGACGCGTGCGCATCCACGCACGAGGGTACTCCCAGCCGCTGCCTCGGAGTTGGCTCCAAACGGGTACCCGTTCTTCCCGCTATTCTTCTATTGCGGGCTCTGCCCGCCCTTCCCGGAGTTCTTTTGTGACATTATGAACACATATGGCTTCTGCCTCCTTGACTTCACCCCAATGTTGTCCTGACCATGCAGTTTTCGCACACTTGTGCGAAAACTTTGTCGGAGTCCACCCTAGTGTTGCCCTTTTCCGCCACTTCTTCATACCTCGGGTAGAGAGAGGAGAGCCGCTTGCCGGAGGGATTGCCTGGGTCTCGAGAGTCGGCAAGAAAGAGGCGTACTTGGAGGGTGAGCTCCGCAGCAAGTGGGAGGAGTGGAGAGCGGAGTGGTGCTGGATCGTTAAGGAGAATCCGCAGCCCTTCACCGTCGTGCGCCAAACTCCAATAGTGCGTGGCAATGACTGGAGCAACGTGGCCCCGGAAGACGAGAGGCTGAAGATCGCCATCACTAGGATTCTTCGCCTCAGGCTTGCCGGGCTCACCGTAGGTGCTATCAGGGCAGATTTCCTCCGCCGCCGCATTGCCCCCCTGCAGGAGAGGGGGAGGCCCGCTTGGTAATTCAAGAATTCGGCGGACATCATGAGGCTGCGGCCGGGCCTCAACTACAACTTCACCGTCTTGGAGTTGGACGCAATGCTCTTGGAATTATTCAAATGCGACCCCCAGCACCCATTCACACTGCCGAGGGGCATAGTTCCTTTGTGCAATAACTCTTCGCTTGACCGGATCCGCGCCATGATGCCGTTGTGCGATTCACACGGCATTGTCCCAACTTGGCAAGAGCCTGCGGATGATGTTGTGCGAGCGTTTTTTGACACCTTGGAGGAAGTGCCGGTCCGCGCTGATGAGCAGAAGAGCCTCACCCGTGACACCACCGACGAGGAGCTGCAGCTCATCGCTACTAGGGCGGAAGAGGCTGCGGCCGCAGCTGCTGCGGGTGTGTTTGGGTTTACTGTGGAGGAGGCGGAGGCTGCAGAGGCGGCAAACCTTGCCGAACGCGCGGAGTTCATGGGCGAGGAGGAGCCTGCCGGTTCCGAAGCCGAGTCGAGCGAGGCCGGCGAGGAGGAGGCTGAGCCTTCAGAGAACTTGCCGCAGGCGGAGCCCCCGGCCCCGCCAAGGAGGCACCTTCGCAGGGCCGGGGACGCAGCGGGGCGGCAGCCGGCTCCACAGCCACCGAGCCGCGCGACGTGCTCTACCGCGGCAGGCCTCTCAGGGAATAAAGTGAACAATGCTGCCCTCACGAGGATGTGCATGGCCCTGTCTACTTGGAGAAGCACGGTGAAGGCAATGATTGAAAAAGGTGCTAGTTATGAGAAGATCAAGGCGAAATATCCTTTGATGAGCGAAGATGACTACAAGGAGTTCAAGATCAAGTGCGAGAGCAGCGCAACCTCCGAATCAAGTCAGTGGGGGAAAAGAAATGTGGAAGTTGAACTTAGGGGTCCACCAACTCGGTCCCGGCGGTTACAGAGTGGCGGAGCCTATATGGGACAAGGAGGACGCGGAGCGTGCCGAGCAAGGCCTACCGCCCCGCTTTGAGAAATACCATGACAAGCAGACCAGGAACTGTCTCAGGGCCCGGTACAAGGAGGACCCTGTAACAAAGGAGCTTACCACGGATCCGAAGACCAGGGCGCTTGAGCTTGTTCTGGTAAGGAATACACCCCCGTGTAATTAGCTCCATATGGTTGCATTCTAATTAATCCCCAATATTTCTAAATGGTTCACGTTCCTTCCGTGGGACAATGAAAGCAGTAGCGCGGTGTCGTCTCAGAGCTCCCCTTTCGACACCCCTTTAAATAGGGCGTTGAATGTAATGAAAAACAAGGATAAGCTCAGTAAGCCGACGTCAGCTGGTCGTGTGGCCGGCAAAGGCTTGTCCACAAAATGGTCGTCATACTATACCGCTGGTGGGCGAAAGGAGAAAAAGACCAGCTCAGAAAGCCAGTCGCATGAGGTTGAAGCACTCAAGGCACAAGTGGCGCGGATTTCAGAGATTGTCCAAGAGCAAGTGTAACAACAACTGGGAACGACGCTCAACGCCATGGTGCCTACGTTGATTCATGGGCTGACGACGTGGATTGCAGGCGGCCAACAGGGGCCTCCCCCGGTTCCCAGCTTCACGGCCAGCAACTCGCACAACGCGCAGGCGGCGCCATTGGTGTCTCCGGCGGAGGCGGTATTCGTGTCTCCGGCGCCGGCACGGGCATTGGAGCTTAATGCACCCGGGTGTACGCTGGCCGGCACCTCGCCAGCAAGCGGCCCCTCCATCAGTTGCACGCCCATCATTGGCGGTGCCTCGACATTAGCCGAGCTCGACGACATCACGGTAACTAAGCCTCTCGGCCGATGACTTCATCTCCTTGCCTTTGACTGGGCATCCCTGACGCCCTACATATTTTCGCAGGGCGCCACCGACGTTCCTTGTACTCTCCTGCACTTCATGGGCGGTGAGTTGGTCGATGTTACCAAGGGCAGAATCGTTCAACCGGGCAACCCCGTGTTCCACGGTAATCCGATGCCACCCACAGTGTATAGGGTTGAAGTGGTTCGGGTGCTGCCAGGCCGCGACGAGCTGTTACCTCCGATTCGACCTGCTAGGGCCAACGAAGAAGATGAGATGACCCTCAGCACCTGCGTAAGCTGGCCCCTGCTTTGGCCGAAGAGCCAGATTCGTTTGGGGGCGGGGGACACCACCCCACAGACAAGACCGCCAGTCGTGCCGGTGCCAAGCCATGGCAAGAACGCCGCAACGCTACCGGACATGCCGGACATCCCTATGGCACAGGATCCGGACATGCATATGGCACAGGATCCGGACGACGATGACAACGACGACGGTACATTTACCAACGTTGATAAGTACTTTGCCGAACGTGGGTACGGTGACGAGTTCCGCGGGCCTCCTTCTCAAGAACCCAACCAAGACGACCGTGATCTAAATGGTACGATGGAGAAACCCAATTGCAACAGGCGTCGTCTAGCGTTTAGTTCTCAGGAGACGCCTCCAGCTGCCGCCTTCACCGAGCCTCAGATAGCTGAGGTGCGAAATATTATCAGCCCCAACACGCTCAAGAAGGCGGTCTGTGAGCAGAACTCGGTCCCATTACAGCAGATCAAGAAGAAGGGATGGAAACGAAAGACTAAAAAGGGCCCCGGTGCGAGCCAGCCGGCACCAAGTACGATTCGTGCTCAGGATGGGCCACCTTCACCAAAGGATATCTCGAGGAGGGTGCATTTGGCGGGTAGGGCGATGCTACCGACAAATATGCTTAATGCTGCAACCGGTGCAATGCGGAGTCTGCATTACAGTGTTCTTTCTTTGGAGAAGCGGCGTCTCAGAGAGAATGATGTGGCATACTGGTTTTCGTGGCCAAGGTGCCAGAGGGCAAGGGCTTTGTGGATGGTGCCATCGGGGGTATGATCGTCCTGTGGTTTGATGACATCTTTGCTATGTTTAACCTTCATCCGCTGCACTACACCTTCGTCCGGCTATTTTCGCTGAGTATGGAGATGGGGATCATTAGAGACAAGACCCCGGACATCGTGATAGTCGACCCCTTCTACATGCGTGCCAAGCTCTTGGGCAGCGCTGGGGACCGCCAAGTCACGAGTTCATACCTCGAAGGCATCATTCTGGCAAACCCAGATAAGGATAACTTCCTTGTGCCTTAATTTCCCGAGTAATTCATCCCCTAACCGCCCCGTAACATATGATTTCTTAGATTTCGATCGTTCTTTTTTCTAACATTCCGTGTTCTGTGCAGTGACACACATTGCACACTCATCCTCTTAAGCCCGAAATATTCCATGGCCACGTATTTCGACCCGAACCGTGACTCCAAGATAGACTACACAAATATCAAGAAAGTTCTTGATGATGTTCTCCCCGGCTACGCCAAATCTGGAGGCACCTTCACCAGGCCAGTTCGTAGGTACGGCAAGCACGTGTTCTCCCACAATACTAAGTTCTGCTGCATCAAGCAGCCGCCTGGCGGTCAGAAGGATGCCTACTACGCCCTCCATCACATGCGGGCGATCGTACGAGACCATCATCACCTTCTGCTACCAGATAATCTCAAAGATTGGGCCGCGAGCTTGGCGGCAATCCAGGACGCAGACATAAGACAAGAATTCTTTCGCATCCAGTCGGAGTTGCAGAAATCATCCATCAAGATGTCCTTCATACCTCGGGGCAGTTCTACCTCAGATATCAACCATCCAACAGTGAGATAAGCACAATGCTACAAATGCAGGCTGACAACGCCCACGATTTCATGACCATCACGACAGACGACGGCTTCATCCACGCTTCGGTCCCATGAGTCGAGTCGAAAGTAGTGATGCTATGTGTAGTTCTGAAACATTGATTGGCTCATGTTGTAATTAAACTTTAATGAATTGTATGTCTCTTTGGTTTGGACAGTCGTTCAACTTAGATGTAATCGATGCTATTTATTAGTAGGACCATGAATCGTGCTATTAATGTCTTGATTTTCTCTTCCGATCCTTTTGTTGCATACTTATATATTGCTTATGTATTGTCTGTTGTTTGGCTTGTGCATAGAGATGCCATCCTATGTCGTGTACAAGGGTAAGGTTCCCGGAGTCTATGATGACTGGGAGGAGTGTCGGAGACAGGTTCACCGTTTCAGCGGTAACAGTTACAAAGGGTACACCACTAGGGCGGAGGCGGCATCTAGATACGCCCGCTGTCTAGCGGGAGAGAGGAGGGAGCGTTGGAGGAACCGGATGAAGACCAGTTTCATCGTGATGATGCTCATCGTGATGACCGCAGCTCTCTTCTATGTGATGGTAGTTTAGATGATCGATATCGACTTGTAATGTGAAGACAAACTCGCTACTCGCGGTCTCGAGACTTGTAATGTTCTATCTTTGTTCGATCGTTTGAATTCGGAGACTAATATGATGAATTGTATTCGGAGACTAATCTTCTATTGTATTCGATGAATCTGCTGTTGCTGTGTGGTGCTGTCTATATTCTGTCCAATAATATATTCTGTAACCTGTGGAAAAATTAGAAAAGTAAAAAAATAAAACCTATTATTCATACTAATGGCGCATCACCTCGAAGTGCGCCATTAGTATGCCAAAGGATACTAATGGTGCATCACTACACAGTGCGCCATTAGTATGCCAAAGGATACTAATGGCGCATCACCCCATAGTGCGCCATTAGTAAGCCAAAGCACGTCAGTAAATATGGCCCCCTGGGAGGCATACTAATGGCGCATGTTGGTCTATACTAATGGCGCACGACGTGGTGCGCCATTAGTATACCAGATACTAATGGCGCACCAGTGGTACGCCATTAGTATATAATACTAGTGGCGTGGTACTAGTGGCGCACCAGTAGTGTGCCATTAGTAGGCAAAACTGGTGTGCCATTAGTAGGCCTTTTCCCAGTAGTGCGCCATTAGTAGGCAAAACTGGTGCGCCATTAGTAGGAAATGGCCGGCTTTCTCGAGTTCATGGCCGAACATGGTGGTCGGGTGCCAGCAATCGTTTAGATTAGGTTTATAGTAGGTTTTAGTACGTTTTGTGCGAAATATGTAATGAATTTTGTCCAGTTTGTAGGAAAAGTTTTCGAAATGTAATGAATTTCATCTGGTTAATTTGAAATTTGCTTTGTTTGCACGAATTTCGTCCGGTTAGTTCATATAGTTGTCGAAAGGTATGCGGGCAGCACCGGATGGCATCCATCAGTGTCCTCGGACACATGCCGGTGTAAATTTGTGGGCCAGCGCTGGAGATGCCCTAACTATCATGCTATAATCGCTAACAATCCTCCATTATTTGGTAGGGAACAGTTATCCCTCGATCAAAATAAGATCCACAGTGTTTCGCACTCCTCCCACGTAAGAGTGTAAACTCTTGCTTACATAAAAATGGAGCAAGTGGATGGCACTGTAGCATGTCATATCACTCGAACTAGCCCGCCTAACGAGCGGGAAATCACCGCCCTGATCATTTTGTTCTGGATTTCTATCGATCGATCGCGCGAAAATGTTACGATTCGCAAGTTCTAAAGGAAAAGGCGGCACACTTACGACTCCTACGCGTCGCTACCCCGACAGTCCGGCTCGCACGCCGCTCACCAGAGGGGACATGCGTTGTCCTACAATTTCACTGACATGTGGGACCGTAATTAAATAAACCATCGATAGCCGAAATCTAATCGCTCGGCGAGCGTCCGCTGAGAAGAGAGAAACGGGGGAGGGAGAAGAGATCGCCCGCCTACCGCGCATGGACTCCAAGAAATATATGGTGATAATGTGAGGTGGGCCATGCTGGAGTCCGGACCGCTTCCGAAGCCCGCTCTCACCGCCCTGGCCCCTCAAGACACCAGCTGCCCGCCGCATGCATCCATAGCAAGTAGTACTCCTTATGTGGAGGAGAGAGAGGCATTGACAAAGTCAAGGAGTGGGCTCTGCAAGAGCCCGTCTCTACACGTGCTCCTAGGTATAAAAAAATAATTCTAAAAAAGGCATAAAAACAATTGTGTCTTAAAAAATAAAGGTAAAAAACATTTGAGAGGAAATAGATAGAGAGAAAGTGAGAAAAAGTTGTAACCTAGGCATTACATGAGGAAGGAGGGAGTGGTGCACATGCCAAGTTCACTAGGCTGCCGTGTTTCACACTCCTCCGTCGCAACAGTGGAGACAATAGCTTTCATCAAAAATAAACAATGAATACTCATTGCTCGTCCTCTATATCGGAAAGAATACTTTCATTCGCTGACATGTGGGACGTTGACCATCCTGGTCCACCTGCCATGCACAAAATTACCCTGGTCTACCCCGGTCGTATCGCAGGCCCAACCTTTCCCACTGTAAGTTGTTCAGACGAAGGAACCATCATGACTTCGTTGAATTCCGCTTCTTCAAGAAAACTTACTGTACCCGCAATACTGCTACCACACGCGAAGACTGGACGGCACTGTACCATGTCATATCACTGAAACCCACTAGGCCAAACTAGCCCGCCTAGGTCATCTATTTTGGAACGGAGGGAGTACGTCTCTGCACTGCTATGATTTTGTGTTGCACGTTCTCTGTACGTTTGCTACGATTTTTCTACCCTATGAACCAAATGAGGCCTGAATGTATGTCGACTATTGTCTGATCGATCGCTAAGCCTACAATTTTAGGAGCTAGGGCTATTGGTCGATCGATGAGGGATAAGTATAAGCGTACCACGAGCTCATCAGCCCCAACATTTCTCTTCGGTGAGTGTTTTGCAAGTACTATAGCTCACACAGTAGCTAGCCTACTAACACCAAGAATCATCAAACAAGCCCTGCTGATATGATAAACAATTCAAACTTACATCTAAGCATGCCATATATTACATCAAAAGCTGGTGAGGATACATCTGTTTCCATAACTCGAAGAGGGTTCGCATGATTCATCGCATGATTCACTATCAAACAAAAGTAGCAAGATCCTCCCACACAAGATAGTGCACTAGCCCTAAGATGGTTTGATAACACGCATCATTCTGGTAATTAAACACAGGGCAATGCAAACTACCCTGAAGGATTAGCGCGGCCAACTATTTCTTGTCATCGATCTCTCGAGCAATGACCACAGCACGGACAGCGGCATGGGAATCAATTTCTGGGGCGATGTCCACAGGACTGACCGCGACATCGGAATCGATCTCTGGGGCTATGTCCATAGGATGGACAGCGGCATCGGAATCGATCTCCGGGGCGATGCCAACAGGACGGGCCACGACATCGGAATCATCAAGGACGTCCACCGGCACCTGCACAACCCTAACATATTAGGAAGCACATTGCAAATAATCAAAAACCACAATGGTAATAAGCCATTATTTTTTACCTTGTATAGCTCACCGGGGGATCTCATCCCTCCGGGGGCCATCTCCTCGTCCTCGATGGGGGCCATCACCTTGCCAGGGGAATACTTCTTCTCAACGGCGACTATCTCCTCAAACTCGGTCTTGAGCCTCACATAGGTGGCAATCAGAGTTCCTGGGGTAGGCACGGTGGGGCCCTTACTGTTCTTCCAACTTCCTTTGAGGAGTTCGTCCGCCAACGTCCTCAACTCTTTGGCCAGTGCTTGTTTCTTGGAGTTCTTCGTCTCCATGGGTTGGCCCGCCAACACGGTCAACTCGTTGGTCAGTGCTCGCTTCCTGGAGATCACTGTCTCCAGTGGGTTGTCCACCGGCAACTCTTTGCCTAGTGCTCTAGGATCCATCAATGAACTGACAAACAAAAAAGCAATCGAAAGGAAACCACAATCGCAATGAAAACGGGAAAAGAATAGGATGTGAGAATCGTTCGGTGCTTCGCAAAAAGAAGATTCTTGGAATGAAAATATAGCAGCATAACTGATTCGCCCACCTTTCCTTCATCGGTACAGAAGAAAAATGGCAGAAGTGAGTAGCCTAGAGTGAGGTTTTCTTCAAGAAAGGGAAGAAAGGGCTTGAACGAGCGTTCCAGTGAAATGATGGTTGCTTCGTCCAGTCCAACTTGGAGGCCACCTTACCGCTGCTGGTAAAGGCATGGGTTTTGTGATATGACGGGTCATGACAGCCACACCGGGCTGACAGGTGAGTCTCGACTGTAGCACCTCGCTGTGATTTGGTGGATGGCACGCGGGCCCGGATGCTTTGAAATGTCCCGCATGTAGATAGAGCGGCTAGTCATATAGGAGTGCTCAATATTGTGCGCCGCGACCAAGGCGAAGAGGAAAACGAGAGAACTACATAATTAATGCATGAGTTTAATTAGGGTAGTTTTGTAAAGTACGAGATACATTCCTCCAATCGCAAAATGCTTTGGTTCATGAGATTTGAGATTTGAGCCGTATAAACCGGAAGGGAGGGAGTACTGCACATGGTGTAGTCTAGTCACTTGTTGAAATCTCTAGAAAGGCAAATACTCCTTTCCGGTTTACAGGGCTATACTACTCCCTCCGTCTAGGTGTGTAAGTCATCTTACGAAAACCAAATAGTCCCAAAACACTTAGGCGTGGTGCATTAACTTCTACCTTGTTTCTTGTTTCTTGACATATCAACCAATAAGAGATGAGAGGTGTGCATGCTTTTAATGACATGCAATGGCTAGTTCATTGCATGCAATGCTATTAATTAGCAAATAAACATTGGTGACCCCAGGAGGAAACGGTGCTAAGTGTGTGGACCTATGCAGAATAAGTATCAACCAATGTATAATGGAGTTTATTGTTAAACAATAGCAATTTTGTCTCATGCAGGAGCCTGGCTAGTACTCCAAGGAACCGCACCACGCGAGCGTTTGCAACTGCCATGTTCGGGTTGCGCTTGGCTCTTCGCCTCTTCGATAAGACGAACAATGATGTTACTCCTACTTCTACAGTATCGAATCCACTGGTGCATGTCCGTCCACCTCGTGCGGGAGGTATAGCGTGTAGCGAAAGCTCTACTTACTGCTCCTGCCTTTGCGTGTATGACAGGTGGGCCCAACAGGTGGTTTGCCCTCCTGTCATGCAGCCAAAGGCAGGTGCAATTAAGGCACCGGAGCTCAGTTCGCGAGGGAGAGGGCGTTGTAGTAATCAATTTTCTCGGTCTTGTATGAGTTGACGCGACACATCAAAGCACTGCACTCGATATAAGTCTTTTTACACATTTCAAATGGGCTACTTTGTATGTAGGAGTAGACATATTCTGCTTCGTATGTAGTTACTTGTTGCAATCTCTAAAAAGACTTATATTTGGAAATGGAGGGAGTACAACGCGTGCATGCATGCCGTGACTTTCCTTTTGATACTTGCATGTGTTGATTTGATGCACCTTGCCAAATTTTGACTATAAATTTAACTAACCAAATTTTCATGCATGTCACAAATAATTATGGGGCTGTTTGGATTGTGACTATGTTTGTCTTATGGTGCCACATTATTTTTCCCACACGTGCCACACCTGCCTAATATGAGTTGCTCAAATTGTTAGACACACTTTGGCTTGCCTAAGGGAATCTTGCCACAATTTTTGTGTCTATGACATGTGGGGTTCACTGCTAATAAAAAAAATTCTTGTCTTAGGTGTGGCTAATAAAAAAGACTTATATTTAGAAACAGAGGGAGTAGAAAATATAAATAATAATGCATGTTGGGGCAACCCATGTTTCCGCTAATTTTAGCCATGGGCTTGTTCACAATTTTTACGAGGGGGTGGTTGTTCATTTAATGGAGGGACTTGTAGTACTAGACTTGAACGATACAAAGTGCGACCTGGCACACCGTAACACCACTTAGTACAAGTGGGTAGCTATCTCAAAAAACAATCAACAACTAAAAAAACCGCGACCTGGCATGTAGTAGTACACAATTTTAAACAATTGTTTTGATGGAGTGAAAAAGGCAAAGTACCCCACTACGTATATATAGGCCGGAACCTCCGTGCTTGCTTGCTAGAGTTGCTCTATTCACACACTCTCATCCTATCTAGATCTAAACAAGATAGGGGTAGTAACACTGTCTTTCTCCCTTCAAAAAACACTAGCTTTCTATCCTCACCGCTGGTTACAGATCCGGACGTATCCCCCTCCGCCGGTGAAGGGGAGGAGGGGCAGCGTTTAGGCCGTCATCAACAGCGAGGGAGGAGACCCACTGCCGGCGCACCGTTATCTCTGGCCGAGCACCGGCGCGGGAGGTCCTCCGATCCCTTCGTCATTGCCTGTGGGCGGATCCGGCCTCCCACCGCCCACCTATCCACATCCCGACGACCTTCAGGTATATCTTCGTTCGAAACCGCCTTAGCTCTACTTCCCCAGCTCGCTACGTCGCTGCATGTGCATCATTTTCTACCTCTCAGCCCCTCTCGATCGGATGGTCCAACGTCACATTTTTCTATTGTTAGAGGTAAAGCTACTTCATGGAGTCGAATCTTGTACTCCCTCGGTCTGAAAATACTTGTCATTGAAATGGATGTATCTAGATGTATTTTAGTTCTAGACACATCCATTTTGATGACAAGTGATTCCGGACGGAGGGAGTACTTGTTTCAAACAAGAAATAAAGTGGGGGTGGGGGAATTTAGTATGTACATCGGACTTGGTACAAGTAGGAAGGAAAGGGGGTGAAAGTAGTACGGACTGGTCATCCAACCAGTCTCTTGGTCGAAAAGGGAAATATAGGGGTAACGTTGTACACAGTGGTATGACCAGGACTAGATTTGCTATCCACACATAGGAGTAGGTGGCTAGAGTGAACAAAAATGGGACCAACCCAGACATGTTTCTTGGATGTTTGTTTCTCGGGGCAACAAACTATGAATCACCACTTTATGCCCCTGTTTACGTACATGGTGCTGGACTGCTGGTGCACCCACTGTTCTTAATCTAATGTCCCTGGTAAAAATGAAGCCATGCCACTGTTATAAGCCATGACAAGTTTAGCCAAATGTTTTTGCTTGTAACTGTTTGAGACTCTGACTATTTCCTCTCTGCCTTTTTGTGCAAACAGGGATATCCAATTCACCTGGTTGCTGTTGTGACCTTTTGGTGCACTGCACAAAACTCTTCTTAAAAGAAGTGACTTTTGTGATGTTTAACTGGAATGTCAGAATGGAACAGTTGGTCATTTTGGTGGAATTACACAAAGGGAGATATGTGTTCCAATCCTCATCATCCATATTTGCGCCATAACCTTCCTTTAGGTAAGAATGGTATTTAATGCATGTGTTCATCTCTATTTTCCGACTGCCATGAGAAAATAATGTTGTTTTTTACTAGTACACTTGTACTCCCTCACTAACAAATCTAATTCTGAATTAGAAGGCCAATCATGTACTTGGTTTCACCAACTGGTGAGGAAAAAGAGAAACAGAGCATGAAGAGGAAGAAGAAGAAGAAGAAGAATAAACAGTGCCAAGGCGATCTTGCTGAAGCCAGAGGCCTCAGTCGAGGCCATTCAAGGGCTCCGGTAACGACTACCTTACATGTAAGACGATCCTCCAGGGAGCCCTTCCACTTCTGTTGTCTCACTTAATTAATTAGGAGTACTTAAGTACCACTAATTTATTATTGCCTAATTTTCCTGTTGGAGTTAAACAAATCTTTAGTAGGACCCTATGTTGAATCATGTACGTGTGTATGTTTGTCTATGGAGGTGAATCGTGTGGTGGAGCAGGGAGGGAATATTATTAGTGTCATGACATAATAGTGCTATTGTTTTGCATGTCAATTTATTGCCATTGGTTCAATGAGGCAATGTTTTGCGTATTGTCCATCATGAATTTGATGCTACTGTTTGAGTAATATGCTAATGTCTTCATATCCTTTCTCACTAAGCTAATGAATGTTTCACCTTGTTCCTACTTGTGCAAACAGGGATCATGTTGTGCCAATCATACATTTTAGTGGAACTACACAAGACAATACAATGAACTGTATCCCAGCCAGTGCTTTAACTCTGCTGGAAGTTCTTGATAATCTTTCGATATAATCTCAGCACTGGTAAACAAAAATATATACTATTGTGTGATTCCAGTGAGTGATTTATCATCTCTTATGGGACTACATGAATAAGTTTTTTTCTCAGGTTGGTACGGGCCTAAGGCCTTCATCCAAATTAGTTTGCTGTCATCTCTATTTGTATCGTGCTACTATCATGAGAAACTCCTTCATCTTTGGATGTTAAAGTTTTGCAACCTATGATAAATGGCAATGCTTTGAGTGTTGAGTTGAGCTAATTGGCGCTGATTAAATAAACTAATACCTATCTTTAAGCAAGACTACTATGTTGCTAACTTTACCCATTAAGATAATGAGGGTGCTTCTATTTGTTAGTGTATGTTTCATCAACTAGCCCCGCTATTACAGTAATCTCACTCTCTCAATATATGTGCCAACAGGGATGCTCGATTTTGGTGGAACTGCACAAAAACTTTGGGTGCTTCATTGCCTCGACAGCTTCCGTCCTTTCCTGTCAGTCGCTAATCTCCGCTTGCTTTCTTCCTTTGCTATCAGTCGCTTGGCTTATCTCGGCTTCCAGTCAAAGGAAATAGTAATTGATATGCTACCTCACACAGGTTGGTACTAGTCTTTATCCTGATTATTGTGCCTGTCATATGTATTGGTAATTTGGTATTGTGCTACTATTTGCCGATTTCATAAAGGAGTAATTTGGAGCCTGAACTCGCAGGCAAATCATTACATCGGGTGATTTCAGTAGAACTGCACAAAATGATCAGATGGACAGGTACTTATGCTGCTGCTATATACTCCAAAGTTCACTCAGATAAGCATCGATGTTGACAAGAAGTTCCTATAATCATTCGAGTATCAACCGACGTCAACCAATTGTCAAACTCCAAGTATTAGGAGAGTGAACGCCAAAAATATTGCTTGGTGCATAGCCCAGAAAAACACAGTCCAGTCTTTGGTCCCAACTTGTGCCTTTTGGTTATGGGCACATATGGTAGAGAACTATATGGCATGGAGTCTAAAGATTCCAGACAAGTTGGTTGACGCGTATATTCATCTGGCACTTAATCAGTCTGCACGCCAAGGATGCTCCATTTCAGTTGAACTGCACAAAAAATTTGGGTGGTTCATTTTCTCAACCGCCTCCTGCTACCTCTTGAGCTTGTGTTGGTTTTCCCCGAAAAGGAAGGGATGATGCAGCAAAGTAGCGTAAGTATTTCCCTCAGTTTTTGAGAACCAAGGTATCAATCCAGTAGGAGGCCACACTCAAGTCCCTCGTACCTGCACAAACGATAGCTACTCGCAACCAACGCGATTAGGGGTTGTCAATCCCTTCACGATCACTTATGAGAGTGAGATCTGATAGATATAATATTTTTGGTATTTTTGGTATAGAGATGCAAAGTAAAAAGTAAAGGAAAAGTAAAAAAGCATAGCAATATTAAAGTGATGGAGATTGATATGATGAGAATAGACCCGGGGGCCATAGGTTTTACTAGTGGCTTCTCTCAAGAGCATAAGTATTCTACGGTGGGTGAACAAATTACTGTTGAGCAATTGACAGAATTGAGCATAGTTATGAGAATATCTAGGCATGATCATGTATATAAGCATCACGTCCATGACAAGTAGACCGAAACGATTCTGCATCTACTACTATTACTCCACTCATCGACCGCTATCCAGCATGCATCTAGAGTTTTAAGTTAAAAACAGAGTAACGCCTTAAGCAAGATGACATGATGTAGAGAGATAAATTCATGCAATATGAAATAAACCCCATCTTGTTATCCTCAATGGCAACAATACAATACGTGCCTTGCTGCCCCTTCTGTCACTGGGAAAGGACACCGCAAGATCGAACCCAAAGCTAAGCACTTCTCCCATGGCAAGAACTACCAATCTAGTTGGCCAAACCAAACGGATAATTCGAAGATACTTGCAAAGATAACCAATCATACATAAAAGAATTTAGAGAAGATTCAAATATTATTCATAGATAGACTTGATCATAAACCCACAATTCATCGATCTCAACAAACATACCGCAAAAAGAAGATTACATCGAATAGATCTCCACGAGAGAGGGGGAGAACTTTGTATTGAGATCCAAAAAGAGAGAAGAAGCCATCTAGCTACTAACTATGGACCTGAAGGTCTGAGGTAAACTACTCACACTTCATCGGAGAGGCTATGATGATGTAGAAGCCCTCCGTGATGACGGCCCTCTTCGGCAGAGCTCCGGAACAGGCCCCAAGATGGGATCTCATGGATACAGAAAGTTGCGGCGGTGGAATTAGGTTTTTGGCTCCGTATTTGTTTGTTTGGGGGTACCTAGGTATATATAGGAGGAAGGAGTATGTCAGTGGAGCATCGAGGGGCCCATGAGGCAGGGGTCGCGCCCCCACCCTCGTGACCGCCTCTCTGATGCCTTGGCGTAGGGTCCAAGTCTCCCGGATCACGTTCGGTGAGAAAATCACGTTTCTGAAGGTTTCATTCCGTTTGGACTCCGTTTGATATTCTGTTTCTTCGAAACACTGAAATAGGCAAAAAACAGCAATTCTAGGCTGGGCCTCCGGTTAATAGGTTAGTCCCAAAAATAATATAAAAGTGGAAAATAAAGCCCAATATAGTCCAAAACAGTAGATAATATAGCATGGAGCAATCAAAAATTATAGATACGTTGGAGACGTATCAGGCATCCCCAAGCTTAATTCCTGCTCGTCCTCGAGTAGGTAAATGATAAAAAGAAGAATTTTTGATGCGGAGTGCTAGTTGGCATAATTTCAATGCAAATCTTCTTAATTGTGGTGTGAATATTCAGATTATGAAGATTCAAGACAAAAGTTCATATTGACATAAAGAATAATAATACTTCAAGCAAACCAACAAAGCAATTATGTTTTCTTAAAGTAACATGGCCAAAGAAAGTTCATCCCTACAAAATCATATAGTTTAGTCATGCTCCATTTTCGTCACACAAGAATGCTCTCATCATGCACAACCCCGATGACAAGCCAAGCAATTGTTTCATACCTTAATAATTTCAAACTCATAAACTTTCACGCAATACATGAGCGTGAGCCATGGATATAGCACTATGGGTGGAATAGAATATAATGGTGGAGGTTATGTGGAGAAGACAAAAGGGAGAAAGTCTCACATGAACGAGGCTAATCAATGGGCTATGGAGATGCCCATAAATTGATGTTAATGCAAGGAGTAGGGATTTCCATGCAACGGATGCACTAGAGCTATAAATGTATGAAAGCTCAACAAAAGAAACTAAGTGGGTGTGCATCCAACTTGCTTGCTCACGAAGACCTAGGGCACTTGAGGAGGCCCATTGTTGGAACATACAAGCCAAGTTCTATAATGAAATTCCCACTAGTATATGAAAGTGATAACTCAAGAGACTCTCTATATGAAGAACATGGTGCTACTTTGAAGCACAAGTGTGGAAAAGGAATAGTAGCATTGCCCCTTTTTATTTTTATTTTTTTTGCCTTCTTTTTTCTTTGGACTTTCCCTTTTTTGGGACAATGCTCTATTAAATGATGATCATCACACTTTTATTTATTTACAACTCAATGATTACAACTCAATTCTAAAACAAAGTATAACTCTATATGGATGCCTCCGGCGGTGTACCGGGATATGCAATGAATCAAGAGTGACAAGTATGAAAAAATTATGAACGGTGGCTTTGCCACAAATACTATGTCAACTACATGATCATGCTAAGCAATATGACAATGATGGATGTGTCATGATAAACTGGATGGTGGAAAGTTGCATGGCAATATATCTCGGAATGGCTATGGAAATGCCATAATAGGTAGGTATGGTGGCTGTTTTGAGGAAGATATAAGGAGGTTTATGTGTGAAAGAGCGTATCATATCACGGGGTTTGGATGCACCGGCGAAGTTTGCACCAACTCTCGATGTGAGAAAGGGCAATGCACGGTACCGTAGAGGCTAGCAACGATGGAAGGGTGAGAGTGCGTATAATCCATGGACTCAACATTAGTCATAAAGAACTCATATACTTATTGCAAAAATCTACAAGCCATCAAAAACCAAAGTATTACGCGCATGGTCCTAGGGGGATAGATTGGTAGGAAAAGACCATCGCTCGTCCCCGACCGCCACTCATAAGGAGGACAATCAAATAACACCTCATGTTTCAAATTTGTTACATAACGTTTACCATACGTGCATGCTACGGGACTTGCAAACTTTAACTCAAGCACTTCTCAAATTCACAATTACTCTACTAGCATGACTTTGATATTACTACCTCCATATCTCAAAACGATTATCAAGCATCCAACTTTTCTTAGTATTCAACACACTCAAAAGAAAGTTTCACAAATCTTGAATACCAAGCATATTATTATTAAGCAAATTACCATGCTATTAAGACTCTGAAAATAATTTAAGTGAAGCATGAGAGATCAATAGTTTCTTTAAAACAAATCCACCACCATGCTCTAAAAGATCTAAGTGAAGCACATAGAGCAAAATTATAACGCTCAAAAGATATAAGTGAAGCACATAGAGCAAAACTACATAGCTCATAAGATATAAGTGAAGCACATAGAGTATTCTATCAAATTTTAATTCATGTATGGCTCTCTCAAAAGGTGTGTACAGAAAGGATGATTGTGGCATACTAAAACAAAAATACACAAATAATACAAGATGCTCTAAGCAAAACACATATCATGTTGGTGAATAAAAATATAGCTCCAAGTAAATTACCGATGGAAGTGGACGAAAGAGGGGATGCCTTCCGGGGCATCCCCAAGCTTTGACTTTTTGGTGTCCTTGTATTATCTTTGGGGTGCCATGGGCATCCCCAAGCTTAGGCTCTTGCCACTCCTTTTTCCATAATCCATCAAAAGAATTCACCCAAAACTTGAAAACTTCACAACACAAAACTTAAAGTAGAAAACTCGTGAGCTCCGTTAGCGAAAGAAAACAAAAGACCACTTCAAGGTACTGTAATGAACTCATTCTTTATTTATATTGGTGTTAAACCTACTGTATTCCAACTTCTCTATGGATTATAAACTATTTTACTAGCCATAGATTCATCAAAATAAGCAAACAACACACGAAAAACAGAATCTGTCAAAAACAGAACAGTCTGCAGTAATCTGTAGCTAGCGCAAGATCTGGAACCCCAAAAATTCTAAAATAAATTTATGGACGTGAGTAATTTATCTATTAATCATATTAAAAAATAATTAACTAAATATCACTCTTCAAATAAAAATGAAAGCAGTTCTCGTGAGCACTAAAGTTTCTGTTTTTTTACAGCAAGTTCAACAAGACTTTCCCCAAGTCTTCCCAACGGTTCTACTCGGCACAAACACTAACTGAACACAAAAAAAACAACCAAAACAGAGGCTAGATAATTTATTTATTAAATAACAGCAAGGATAAATATTGTGTTGACTCCCAAGAAGCGCTTTTCTTTAAAGCCTTATAGCTAGGCATAATATTTCAATGATGCTCTCATGAAAGACAAGAGTTGAAGCACAAAGAGGGCATCATAAAACATGTGACAAACACATCTAAGTCTAACATACTTCCTATGCATAGGTATCTTATAGGCAAACAAATCAAGGCAAGCAAAAACTAGCATATGCAAGGAAGCGGAAAGAAACAATAGCAATCTCAACATAACGAGAGGTAATTTAGTAACATGAAAATTTCTATCACCATATTTTCCTCTCTCATAATAATTGCATGTGGGATCATAAGCAAATTCAACAAAATAGCTATCACACAAAATATTTTCAACACGATCCATATGCATGCAAAGTTGACACTCTTCCAAAATAGTGGGATCTAAAGTTGACACTCTTCCAAAATAGTGGGATCTAAAGTGGACACTCTTCCAAACCCACTTTCAATAAAATTGGAAACACTATTATCAATCTCATATTCATCATGGGGTTTAAATAAATTTTCAAGATCATAAGATGAATCACCCCAATCATGATCATTGCAACAAGTAGGGGACATAGCAAAACTAGCATCCCCAAGCTTAGGGCTTTGCATATTATTAGCATAATTGAATCAAGAGAGTTTATAGTAAAATCATTGCAATCATGCTTGTTATTCAAAGATCTATCGTGAATCACTCCATAAGGTATTTCATCACAATTTCCAGATTTACGGATTTCAGGCAAAAGCTTATAAAGATAATCTAGTGCATCCAAATCACTAGGAATTGGTTCATCATAATTGGATCTCTTAAAAAGGTTGGCAAGCGGATGAGGATCCATAGATATTAGGTTCTCTATTTAGTAATAAATAAACAACTATTCTAACCATACGAGCAAACAAGAAATGGGCAAAAAGAGGCAAATAAACAAAGAGAGGGAGGATAGAGAGAGGGGGGCAAATAAAACGGCAAGGGTGAAGTGGGGGAGAGGAAAACGGGAGGCAAATGGCAAATAATGTAATGCGAGAGATAGGGATTGTGATGGGTACTTGGTATGTTGACTTTTTGCGTAGACTCCCCGGCAATGGCGCCAGAAATGGCTCATTGTCGGGAGTCAAATCTTGACTTGCGCGAACCTCCCCGGCAACAGCGCCAGAAATCCTTCTTGCTACCTCTTCAGCTTCCGTTGGTTTTCCCCGAAGAGGAAGGGATGATGCAGCAAAGTAGCATAAGTATTTCCCTCGGTTTTTGAGAACCAAGGTATTAATCCAGTAGGAGGCCACGCTCAAGTCCCTCGTACCTGCACAAAATGATAGCTACTCGCAACCAACGCGATTAGGGGTTGTCAATCCCTTCACGGTCACTTACGAGAGTGAGATCTAATAGATATAATATTTTTGGTGTTTTTGGTATAGATATACAAAGTAAAAAAGTAAAGGCAAAGTAAAAAAGCAAAGCAAGATTAAAGTGATGGAGATTGATATGATGAGAATAGACCCGGGGGCCATAGGTTTCACTAGTGGCTTCTCTCAAGAGCATAAGTATTCTACGGTGGGTGAACAAATTACTGTTGAGCAATTGACAGAATTGAGCATAGTTATGAGAATATCTAGGCATGATCATGTATATAAGCATCACATCCGTGACAAGTAGACCAAAACGATTCTGCATCTACTACTATTACTCGACTCATCGACCGCTATCCAACATGCATCTAGAGTTTTAAGTTAAAAACAGAGTAACGCCTTAAGCAAGATGACATGATGTAGAGAGATAAATTCATGCAATATGAAATAAACCCCATCTTGTTATCCTCGATGGCAATGATACAATACGTGCCTTGCTGCCCCTTCTGTCACTGGGAAAGGACACCGCAAGATCGAACCCAAAGCTAAGCACTTCTCCCATGGCAAGAACTACCAATCTAGTTGGCCAAACCAAACGGATAATTTGAAGAGACTTGCAAAGATAACCAATCATACATAAAAGAATTCAGAGAAGATTCAAATATTATTCATAGATAGACTTGATCATAAACCCACAATTCATCGATCTCAACAAACACACCGCAAAAATAAGATTACATCGAATAGATCTCCACGAGAGAGGGGGAGAACTTTATATTGAGATCCAAAAAGAGAGAAGAAGCCATCTAGCTACTAACTGTGGACCCGAAGGTCTGAGGTAAACTACTCACACTTCATCGGAGAGGCTATGATGATGTAGAAGCCCTCCATGATGACAGCCCTCTCCGGCGGAGCTCCGGAACAGGCCCCAAGATGGGATCTCATGGATACAGAAAGTTGCGGCGGTGGAATTAGGTTTTTGGCTCCGTATCTGTTCGTTTGGGGGTACGTAGGTATATATAGGAGGAAGGAGTACGTCGGTGGAGCATCGAGGGGCTCACGAGGCAGGGGGCGTGCCCCCCACCCTCGTGACCGCCTCTCTGATGCCTTGGCGTAGGGTCCAAGTCTCCTGGATCACGTTCGGTGAGAAAATCACATTTCCGAAGGTTTCATTCCGTTTGGACTCCGTTTGATATTTCGTTTCTTCGAAACACTGAAATAGGCAAAAAAAAAAGAGCAATTCTGGGCTGGGCCTCCGGTTAATAGGTTAGTCCCAAAAATAATATAAAAGTGGAAAATAAAGCCTAATATAGTCCAAAACAGTAGATAATATAGCATGGAGCAATCAAAAATTATAGATATGTTGGAGACGTATCACCTCCTTTCTCGTCTGCAATGTAGAATTTTGGCGAGATACAGGACCAAGATGAGCCAGTAAACTAGTTGGATGAAAGTAGTGGCCAAGTTGCTCAAACCTCCCTCGGCACAAGGCCACTATTTGAGGATAAACCTACAAGCAAAGTTCAGATTGTCCGTGCTGCCTCTTATGTACTCGAAAGTTTACTCGTACAAGAACTAATTTTAGCAAGAAGTACCTCCAATTGAACACCATTTATCAGTCTGTACCCTAGGTAATTAAAGTTCGTCCATGGATCATATTGGCTTTGATCTCAATCATTTGGATGCATAAACATACTGAACATGTGTATATCTGAATCTTTTTGTGAATTATGTATGAATATTGTCGTGTGATCTATCAATCATTTGGATGCATAGATATGCTGAGCTTGTGTATATATGAATCTTTTGAGTTGTTGATAGTGAATGTTGGATATGAATATGAACGTGTCATGTGAACCTGAGTTTGATATGAATGTTTACCTTTTCTGTTGTATTTGTGTGTGAACTTGTTAGTATGCCTACTGTGGGGTATAAAACGCAAGTCTCTTGTAAAAGTAATGTTGTGTCCAATTTATGTTTTCCCTTCTAACCACATTACATATACTAGCAAAAGGGCCATGCGTTGCAACGGGAAAAAATATGGCACACACTTACGTTCTATTCTTCTTTACCGGGTCTGTCACTACATGTGCTCCGGTGTAATAACGTCATAAATTACCAAACTGTCTTAGGAGTTTTTGTCTCAGGCACCACAGTGAGAATGATTGACAATATGAGCATCACCAGCCTGAAGAAATTTGTTGCTGTTATGACCGGCATGGCCAAGAGGATAGATGATGCACACTGACATCCAACAACAACATTTCTCATGGTTTTGGTTTTTTTTTCTGAACCAGTGCTATATTTGATTATTTGGCACAAAAAAGTTGTAATTCTTTCACTCCAACTACGGCCAACATGGCTCGTCATTCTTCCAAAAGATGCCCCTTATGATTTTTTTCAGAAAAAAGGAGTGCATTATCTCCTTGCTGTCGTCTAACTGAAGGAAATTGAATGTGAAAATTTAAGTGTATATAGACTGACCCACTCGGAGTGCATACAAAAATATTTTTATCCAAGTCGTCAGTGCCAACACTGTACCTCCAATGTCCATCTGCATCTACACGGCTAGGTCTAATCTTAAGCAAGAATGAAACTACCAAGCAAAATGAGATAACAGCATGTAGCTGACCCCAGGCAGTAGGTGGTCAGGGATCATCAGCAGAGAAACACGAAGTCGGCTGACGACCGCCGAGCATGGCCAGGCCCATCTCGCTCTCGTGGCTGTCATGGTGGCTCCCGGGCCTCTCCGTGGCTCCTCCACTCCGAGTCCACAGACCGACCTCGGCATTCCGCCTCCATCCTCCTCTGCCCTCTGTCCCGCGTGCTCCTCCACACCTTCCTCTCCAAGCCGACGGATCCGACCTTCCCCTCGCTGGATCTGGTCCACCACGAGCCCCAAGCCACCCTGCCGCCACGCTCGTGTCCATATCGTGTGTGGCGTAGAGGTGGCCAGCGTGTGGAACAGGCTGCGTCGCAGGCATCTGCGCGTTGCGCCTCCGCTTCCTCACCCCGGCGAGCGCCGGACTGAACAGCTTCGCGCCGGACTACCGTTTTGTTGTACAATTTCCCTTTGTTCTCATTCTGTGTTTGTTGATTCAAGAGGCTCGTTGTTGATATGCAATTTTCCTAGGTATATAAACTGGTAGACTTTCATGTAAGCAATCGAGGTGGGATTACTCTGAGTACATGTGTGAAAATCAGGTAAGGTACAGATACAGAAGTGTGCATGCAGGCCGAAACATGCATGCAGGCCCAATAAGAGAATGTGGACGTGGACCAATTGGATGGACACAATTTTTAGTACCGCCTCGCAGCAATTGGACGGACTGTCGATCAAAACTAACGGAAAAAACTGAATGCATAAATTCACGGAAAGAAGCGTATTGTGACGGTGAACCCAAAGAGTCAATCCGTGCTTTATTATTAGGGAAAGATTTATATTATTACTATTATCATATATTTTATAGAGACTTATATATACATTATAAAAACATCCCACGTGTTATTAACTTATAAAAGTAAATGTTTAACGGAAGTTGGCAAGGAAAATCCTGGTTGTTTTTGACTCACAGGCAAGGAAAATCTTGGTGATTGCGTACAAAAGCTTGCGAATATTTTAACGACCAATTTAATAATAATGCGCTCATTTTTATTTTGAGCAATAACTCGCTAATTTCTTAATTATATATATAATGTGCATCTCCGGTTTATTCTTTGATATTAATTGCTCCTTCTAACATAACATTATATATAAAACGAGCCCACCTAATACGTGTATTTCAAGGAAGTGCAAATGGGCTGGGATTTCATAGAAAATATAAATGGGCCTGATTGACGTGAAATTATTTGTTCACCCAACCCAGAAAATGGACTGTACATTCTAGAAAACGTGGGTTAAATATATGCCACATTTTTGCAGGCTAACATGTGGGCCAATAGGTCGAAGCCTACGCAGGGCGTTGTCAACTTGGTCAACAAATGATTGTTTCATCCACAGCCATTGGATTTATATCCAACGGCGGGCATGCACCTTCAATCTCTCGTCTTCTTCCTCCAGCGTCACCGAGACCGCCTGGTCCGGCCTCCGGCGGCTAGCGGCTCTGCTTAGCACGCATTGCTGTGAAGCGCTACCCCACCGCCGGCCAGGCTATCCCTCCACCCCTCGACACCTCCTGTTATTCTCCACAGACTACAGCCCCACGCCACAACAGAACTAGTTATAACCCTTCTCCTCCGCTCAATCTGCGACTCCACTGGCGCGTTTTCCCATCTCCGAGTCATTCCCGTCCGGGGCCTCGCCGTCGTCCACCACCTCGCTGTGTTCGGTGCGGTGTGGTCAACAAACGAGAGTCATCGGAAGAGGATTGTACGTGGAGAGCCTGACGGCTGGGACCCACGAGGTCCATGGTCGCACGCAAGGAAAGTTCCCCCTTATTAAGCTGAAAAAATGTTTCCTCCACCTGACAGCTGGGACCCACCGGCTGTATCTTCGAACGGAAGGAAGTGCCTCCTTGTTTTGCGAAAAAAATTATTCATCCCGTTGACAGCTGGGACCCGTCAGATTTGGTGACTGACTTGTGGGCCTACTAAGCGGACGTGTACGCACGGCTTTGTTAACTTAATCAACAAATGATTCTAGCAACTGGACCGTTGGATGTTAATCCAACAGCCATGCTCCTTCTTCAACCTCTGTCTTGCTCTTGTCTGCCGTGGGCGGCACCGCGGCTGTGCTGCCGCGCACCCGAACCAGTGAAGTTTCCCACTCCTCTCCAGCTGCGAATCCACTGCCCCGTCTTCCCCATCTCCGGGTCGTTCCAGTCTGGGTGCGCTCGGCACGGTGTGGTCAACGTGGTCAACAACCGAGAGTCAACGGAAGATGACTGTACGTGGGAGGCTGACAGTGGGGACGCACCACGCCCATGGACGCATGCATGCAATGGAACGCGGCGAGGTTAACGTGGTCAAGGAAAGACTTCCATCGGAAGTATACTGTACGTGGAGAGTCTCAGCTGGGTCCACGGCCGCAGCAAGTAAGTGCCTCCTTATTACGCGGAAAATAATGATTCCTCCAACTGACAGCAGTGACCCACTGGACGGGCCACCGTATTTTGCGAAAAAAACGTTTGCCCCCCGACTGCTGGGACCCACCTGACGGGCCACCGTATTTCGTGAAAAAAACGTTCCTCCCGCTGTCAGCTCGGACCCACCGGAAGTGCCTCCTTATTACGCACAAAAAAATGAATACTCCCCCGGCTAGCTGGGACCCACCTTGGTGGGAGGCTGACTTGTGGGCCTACTAAGTTGACCGGGAAGAAGGGCTTTGTCAACTTAGTCAATATGAACGATTCTAGCTCCAGTGACCGTACAATGTCCATCCAACGGCCGTAGTGCTTCTTCAACCTCTGGTCTTCTTGCTCCAGCCGCCCAAAGCAGCGCCGGTCGTGCCGCATGCTCCTGCCTCCCGTGGCCGGCTGTGCTGCCGCGGAGGCCTCACCACCCCCTACTATTCCCACCGCCGGCCAGGCCCTATGGCGACGGCAGCCTCATACCGCAGCCGAACCAGTGAACCCTCGTACTCCTCTCCGCGCGGGCTTCCACTGCCGCGTCTTCCCCGGCTCAGCGTCGTCCCCTTCCTAGGCCTCGCCGTCGTCCACCGCCGTGGTGCTCTCCACGCGGCGTGGTCAACGTGGTCAAGAAACGGCATCCATCGGAAGAGTACTGTACATGGAGAGGCTGATAGCTGGGTCCACGGCCACAGCCCAGTTTTTTTGTGATTTGCCAAGTAAGTCGCTTTGTCAGGCCTGTTGGGCTGCAAATCTTTCAAGACGAGAAGAGCTTTCATTCGGCTGGCCGAGAAAATGGCCCATCAGTAATGAGAAATGGGGTGTACATTTTTAAAACACATCAAACCGGCAATTAGTTTCAAATATCTTTTTTTCATTTCGAGATTTTAAATTACATTAATTTTTATGCGTGGAGAATTTGTTGGATTTTATATTGATATACATTTATTTTTAAAATCAGTTTGAATGTGAGTCGAAATTTCGAGACTAAAAACAGTTCGGACCGCACCGAAATATGCAAAATTTCGTATAATTTTTTAACCGTGGCCACAATATGGGCTGTAATGCTAACAAAAAGAATATGGGCTCCAAAAAAACCTTAAGAATTAGAAAATGGGCTGTAAATTATTAGAAATAATGGCAGATGGGTTGTATGTTGTTTTCCACAGATTTGAGGCTTTCCTAAAAAAAGGTTGACGCACAAGCAGTGACTGTTGGATGTCCATCGAACGGCTGTCGTGCTTCTTCAATCTCTGCTCTTCCTGCTCCAGCCGCTCAAACAAGCGCCGGCGAGATTACCTGCTCCCTCCTCCCCGTGGCCGGCTGTGCTGCCGCGTAGGCCTCACCGCCCACCGTACTCCCATCGCTGGCCTAGCCATCCCTCTACTCACCCACACCTGCTGTTATGCTCCGGCGATGGCAGACGAACCAGTAAACCCTCATACAGTCGTACTCCCCTCCGCGTGGGAAACAACTGCCGAGTCTTCCCTGCCTCCGTGTCGTTCCCTTCCTAGGCCTCACCGTCGTCCACCGCCTTGGTGCTCTCGGCGCGGCCTGGTCAACGTGGTCAATGACCGACACCCCCTGTTATTCTGCGGCGACGGTAGCCTCACACCACAGCGAACCAGTGAACCCTCGTACTCCTCTACGTGTGGGCATCCACTGCCGCGTCTTCCCCAGCTCCGCGTTGTCCCCTTCCTAGGCCTCGCCGTGCTCCACCGCACTGTATTTCGTGAAAAAAACGTTTCCCCCTAACTGCTGGGACCCACCAGCTACATCTTCGCACGCAAGGAAGTGCGTCCGGGCAAAAAAACGATTCGCCCCTGACGGTGTCCTGGACTAGGGGGTACTCACCACGTCATCTCCCGATCTGTTAGATTGGGCCGACGATCCCCATGGCCGTATAATCATGGGCCAGTTCGGACAGCTGCCGCATACATGGAAGATTCTACAAAACTTGGTGATCAAGACAAGGACTCCTCCCCACCGGCGTATTCGGCTAGGACTCTTGTTATCATAGGCTTCTGGTGCATTATATAAACCGAGGCCAGGCTAGTCGATAGATCATATACAACAATCATACCATAGGCTAGCTTCTAGGGTTTAGCCTCTCTGATCTCGTGGTAGATCAACTCTTGTACTACTCATATTATCAAAAATAATCAAGCAGGACGTAGGGTTTTACATTCATCAAGAGGGCCCGAACTTGGGTAAAACATCATGTCCCCTGCATCCCGTTACCATCCGCCTTAGACGCACAGTTCGGGACCCCCTACCCGAGATCCGCCGGTTTTGACACCGACATTGGTGCTTTCATTGAGAGTTCCGATGTGTGATCGGCAAAAGGATCGATGGCTCGTCTGCAGGTCAACTGCGATGCCAGCATCTTCGTCGCCGGCTCGACCGAGGACCGTGCTCCATCTCTGATCATCATGTCCGGATGAGGGCCTTCATCAACATCAACTCCGATCTCTATGAAGATCATGGAGGAATCATCCATGGAGCTCGGGGGCTCAACGTCAACATTGCCCTCGAGCGACCGTGCTATTTTTCTGAACAGCAAACTTGTATCCGCTGCCACCACCTCTTAGAGCATCGCTTTGACGATCCCTTTGGTGGAATTATGCGGAATTGAGTCTACAACATCCATGCAAAATTTCGTCGAGTTCTGATGGAGGAATCTCCGACAATCTATGATATACCGGAGCCCTGTCAAATCTGGATGGGAATCTGGACGAGTTTAGGGCGTGGTCTCCAGATCCTAGCTCGGAGGTACTTTGGAAGATCCAACCGTTCATCTACTGCGGAATTCCCATATCTACCACCCCTACAAATTTCAGCTTGATCCGACGGTTCAAACTCCGGGAACCTTCCGATGAGTGGATCAATTTTCAGATCCGTTTTCTGCGCGAATACAGATCCGACCCGAATTCATGTTTGTTTATGAACGTGACATTGGACAACCTTTTTAGAGGAATTCTCTTCTAGGGTATTGTGCGTTGTTTTTAAACACGTGCCCGTAAATTTTGAAGCCTCCCCTGGGGTCGCCTTCATCATCATGCTAGTGTCAAACCAGTCCGGCGATATTGCTCTAAGGCTTCCGACCTGCGCTAGACACGTCGTCACTTTGTTGAGCCGAGCTGAACTTCTTCGGATCATCATCTCGGCAAGCCGAACAAGAGTCTGGCATCGCGAAGGATAAATCATCACCAACATCACCGCCCCACGGATTACACGGAGCGGGCATACCGGCATCGCCACACATTCACTTCATCAAGGCGGCATCGACCACGTCATGCCCTGCATCGGCAGGGCCGCACTATTGCTTCTTCAAAATGGTGTCCATCACGCCGACCTACTTCGACTCATCGGCTGACATCGAGGCTTCGACATCTTGGCTGGACCGGGGGCTTCGCCATCTCTTCATCAACCTACTCCGGAGACTTCGGCGTCACTAGCCGACCAGCTCCGTCACGTTAGCTGGACCGAGGGCTTTGCCTCGGCGAGCCAACCTTTGCCAGCATCACCATACCGTCGCTTTATCGCCCATCGGGCAATGGGTGTGCGGATCGAGTCCCAATTTTGGGAATCACCTTTCTTCGGATTGCTACAACAAATAAACCAGGTGCTATTAATCCTAGTATTTTTTACTTGCTTGGGTTTATTTTTCCCAAGGAATTATTACTCTGGTTTGTCCATCATCTGTACACAGGTCTATCAAATGATGGCCGCATTAACGACGGTCGCGTGGTGGTTCGGTCAGTTTCCGTACATAGTCCGGCGAATGCCGCATCCGAAACTCGGACCGACCTGTGAATTCAGGCTTTATCACGCATTTACCGCATCACGCTGATGCCCTGCATCGACATTGACTTCGGCGCCAGGCCATATTTCTTTTATTACTCACTTTGCATAAATAATTTATTATGCAACAATTTTTTTATTTATTATTATTAATATTATCTCCGGTTTGCACTATTTTTTGCACAGGAAAATGATCCAGGGACTTCGTCGTCACTCTGCCGGTCTGCATTGACCGTGCTATGTCACCACTTCGGCGTGTCGAGCTCTCCGCTCCGCCACTTCGGGACTGGCTTGGGGGATGGAACCTTGTCCCACATCAAGCTCGGACCGCGTCATCAATGCCGAACACATTGACCAGCTAAGCCGCTTTCATGCTCAAAGTTTTAATTTTTAACTTGTGTTCGGTTCGACCAAGCATAATACTTTTTTGGAAAAAAGTTGCTTGTAAAAAATTTCCTTGTCCAAACTTTGTTTGTGACACGCATATTCAAATACCCCGTTTATTTGGGGGCTTCCTTTATGAGGTTTTTCCTCTTGCGTATGATTATACTTGTACGGCTTCATTCCTTGTTCGTGTATTACGCCACAATATGCACCATATTGACTTAAGCGATTTGCAAGCTGGGTTGCCTGGCTCCTGTGCTTACCCCTACGTTCCCAATTGTTTGGCTAGGGAGTAAAGGGAGCACCTCTGCGATTGTCATGACCGGGTCCTCCGAGCTCTGACCTCAGACTGGGTGAAGCCGAAAGCTAGCGCTCTTATTGTTTTCAATCATGGTCGGCACACAACGGAACTCATGAGTACAAAAAATCTATTGCACAAGTCTCATAGCAATAATGAGCACCGAAGAAAGGTATCGGTGGGGGTACTATTTTCTTTGAAGATGCTTCTTACACTTCGTCTGTAATATAGCATAAGTTCCCTGAGCGTGCTTTGTCTGTTACAGCCTTATGGCCCGGTTGCCTGGTTATCGGAAACACTGTCGATATTCTCGACAGGTGGAGTACATAACACTTTTCGGTCCTTGACCGAAGAGGGAGAAGCCGACGGTCGGTTAAGACGCGTTTAAAGTTCGGTTGAACAAAGATATGATATAAGTACTTTGGTACATACAATCGTTATACATAAAATCTTTTACCCAAGTCACTTGGGGGCTCTTAAAATTTGTATGAGTTATTTTATAGTAAATGTGTTTTCTTCTTGGTCGTTGTAAAGTCTTTTTCTATCGCTCCTTTTTCAACGTGAGTGTGTGGTCAATAGCTAGATAACTCATTTTCTCTCTAGTGACCGCTCAAGTTTAGTTCGCTAAACTGGTCTAACGAGAAGCACTCCGCCTTCGGGATAGGAGGCTACAGCCGTAGGCTGACCCGCTTGAAGTCTTGAGATCAGATGTGTAATGTTAAAGCACGACAGAAGCACTTTTTTTTTCTAAGACCAATTTTCGGATTGCCACCGAACACTTGATCTTGTTCGAACGTCAAGTTTTTACTGACGTTTTTTGGTTTTCCAAGCTTATGGCACTTTTAAACTATTTGTGTGTTTTCAGCACAAGTATCGCAGTGCAATGCCGGACACCTTTATAGATTTGGCAAAAATATTCTCGGATATTGCTATATATGCATCGGTTTCAAATTGTGTCTTCGGTCAAGAATTGAGTTGCCCGGCTCCTGCACTTGCTTCCTACGTTCCGCTTTGTTTGGCTAGGCGTGCAAAGGGAGAACCACTGCGATTGTGCTTCCATCTCACATGGTTAAGCACCTCAGTGGAGAAAGCCGAAAACTGACTGTCACAATAAGCGTAAACTGGTCAGCGATCCGATGACAGTGTTAAATGACGGGCCATTCATAACAATGGCCGAAGTGTTTACGGCTTGACCTCGACTGTCGCCGAACACTACCGGGGGCTATTAACTGGCCTCCCAAACTAAATCCTCGATATTATGCTCTTACATTAGAGCTGAGGCTGCATGATCATGCTTAGCATGACAACCCAAAGAAAGGAACCGATAGCGGGACTATTTTCTTTTGAAGACATTTATTATGTTAAACAGTAATATAACATATCTCTCTGTGTACCTTTGTTCATAAAACCGTATGGCCAGACTCCCTTGTTTGTCGTAAATCTTTGCCCTCATAAAGGCTTTATAAAGTAGGACAAACACTCCTCGGCTACTGGCCGAGGAGGTGGAAGCTGATGGCCGGTCAACAAAGTTTTGTACAATGTGGATCCGAGCATTAATGACGTAAAGTACTTGGATACATAGAGTCATTACACATAATTTGTGATTTTACTATGGATATCGATCCTTAATTTGGCCACCCGTGCCCGCATTAAGGCTTGGGGGCTACTGGGCTTCGGGCTTATTATTTACAAATATTAAAGGGGCACATCGATCCCCTGATCTGGTGTTGCCACCCGACCAGTGTCTTGGGGGCTACTGCATTGCCTGTCCAATGCAGAAAATTTTAAGTCCAATACAGTTTCCGAGGAGATTTTGATCCTCAGGTTGGTCGGCCGCACCCAACCTGAGTCTCGAGGACTGAGCACGCCGCTTTTTGTGTCCCAAAGTATCCTGCCGAGCTAGGACATGATCCTCAGGTCGATTTTATAAATCAACCTAAGTCTCAGCGGCTACTGGGATCAGCGGTCTTACGTCATCCTTCAGGTGCATCTCGGGTTTTAAACTGACACACACCTTGAGGGCTACTGGCTATATATCTCGGCAGAGAATAAATTGCACCAATCAAAAATATTGACAAAAATCGGCCTACAGTCGGGGTGGTGCACCACCTCGGAAGCAGTCCGGCATAAAGCTCGGGTCGTAGTGGCTGGCTCCATAGAGGGCATTTCCAGCATTAAGCTCGGCTAAACTCCTTCAACTTTTTTGGACCAAGATGATCTATGACATCTAGGATATAGTCCGTTGGAGCTTGGACACAGTCCGGCGTTGGAGCTCGGATATATTTCGGCGTTGGAGCTCGGAAGCAGTCTAGCATTAGTGCTCGGCTGCAAAAGATACCTCAAATGCTATCCGGCGTTAGAGCTCGGACGCAAGAGGACACTGCCTCCCGGGAACAACTTCAAACCCGAGGTGTGGCATAAAAATAACATGGCATTGATAAAGGCCGGAAACTTAAAGGGGCTCCTCGGATGCCCGACGTGTAAACTCGTCGAATGCATTTCGGCGATCCTCAAGATCGAAGATGGGAAGATTTTTTGAACCAGTTTCCAAGACCGACAACCGAAGATGAAGAACAGTTCGGAAGAATCGAGGAGCGTCTCTAACTTGAAGACCGGTTCAGGGGGCTACTGACGGTGTCCTGGACTAGGGGGTACTCACCACGTCATCTCCCGGTCTGTTAGATTGGGCCAAGGTCCCCATGGCCGTATACTCAAGGGCCAGTTCGGACAGCTGCCGCATACATGGAAGATTCTACAAAACTTGGTGATCAAGACAAGGACTCCTCCCCATCGGCGTATTCGGCTAGGACTCTTGTTATCCTAGGCTTCTGGTGCATTATATAAACCGAGGCCAGGCTAGTCGATAGATCATATACAACAATCATACTGTAGGCTAGCTTCTAGGGTTTAGCCTCTCTGATCTCGTGGTAGATCAACTCTTGTACTACTCATATTATCAAGAATAATCAAGCAGGACATAGGGTTTTACCTCCATCAAGAGGGCCTGAACCTGGGTAAAACATCGTGTCCCCTGCATCCTGTTACCATCCGCCTTAGACGCACAGTTCGGGACCCCCTACCCGAGATCTGCCGGTTTTGACACTATCAGCCCCCCTGACTGCTGGGACCCACCAGCTACATCTTCGCAGGCAAGGAAGTGCCTGACAGTCGGGACCCACCTGGTCGAAGTGCACGTAGCGTTGTCATTCTAGTCGCAAACGTGTACATACATATATATTGGTGGATGTAGAGGCGTGCACGTGTCGTAGTAGAGGCGCGTACGTGTCGTAGTAGAGGCGCGCACGTAGCATGTACACATACGTACAGCGGCCAGGGTGCAAGAAAGAAAATACGGCCACGTATGTGTACATACGGGCGGGGTCTCGAATGCCTACTCGCGCATACGTACGGCCAGGGCTCGTGTACATGGCTGGGTCGGAACGGACAAACAGCGTCATCGTCGTGTTCATGGGGAGGCAACGGAATGTGTCGTGTTCATCGGGAGGCAACGGAACGCGTGGGAGCCGACCGGTTGGGTCGGAACGGAATGCGTGATCGTGTTCATTGGGAGGGCTTGGACGGAACAGACGATGGAAATGAGGCCTGGTGTACCGCACAACGGAGGAAACAGACCTCCTACATTCGGAACGGGGTCCTATTGATCGCGAGGGGTCTGGCATACTGCAAAACGGAGGAAACAGAGCTCCTACGGTCAAAACGGGGGTCCTGTTGATCGGGAGGGGTGTGGCGTACCACAAAACGGACGAAATGGACCTCCTGCGGTCGAAACGAGGGTCCTTTTGATCGGGAGGGGTGTGGCATACCGCAAAACAGACGAAACGGACCTCCTACGGTCGAAACGGGGGTCCTGTTCATCGGGAGGGGTGTGGCGTACCGCAAAATGGCACTCAACGGGATACTGTTCATCTCCACCATCGACCTCCTCCAGCCTCCACGGGCTCCTGTTCATCCAGCCTCCACCGCGCGCTACTCCACTGACTACTGTTCAACCACCCCTCCATGGGCACCCCTCCACCGTCTACTATTCATCCAGCCCTCCACACCATGGGGTCCTGTTCAACCACCCCTCCATGGGTACCCCTCCACCATCTACTGTTCA
>NC_057803.1:92201342-92226035 GCF_018294505.1 Triticum aestivum | reverse complement strand
CCTCCGCCTGTAAGCCCCCGCCCCCCTCTCTGCTCCTCCCTCCTTGCCCTCTCCCTCTCTGCTCGATCTCCACTATATCCTTAGTAGAATTGGAGCTTTGTAGTTTACTAGTCTATCAACCCTTTCTTGAAAAAATAAATTATAAAGTGAATTTCATCAATCATGTGCTCACAGATTGTGATTCATGTGCTCACAGAAAAATTAATAATCAAAATCAAATTACAATAGGGAGTCCCAGGTTTTGACCCCATGATACATGCTACATCCTGGGATTATTCCTCTTCTCAACAAACCATCATGTAGCATTTTCTAATCCTATTATGTTTACAGAAACCACACATTTTGTTTCTAGATATGAAATGTCCTGTCATTTCCTCGCCTTTTTGCTCCAGATGATTACAATGCTCTTCACACTGTAGTTGAGTGCCATGCCCACTGTAGAACTCTGAACATTTTTACTGATAACCTCTAAACAAGTTCTGATCTCAGAAACTTCATGAGTATATTCTATAAGATACTAATATTCTATAAGATATATTCTTTTTTTTTCAAGTTCTTTCCTCATAGTTCTTCCACATTCATGGAACATATCAGGTAAATTTCAGCTACTCCAGTCGTTCCTCTGGTTGCCTCCCTCCTCTCCACACTCAAGACAGGACGACCGATGGTCGACTCCCTCCGCTGCTGAACAGGACGTTGGTAATATGAACTCTCTCTTCTTCTCTCTATTTACCAATTCTACTATTGTTTAGAAACATCTTTATGTGATATGTCAACTTGTGAAGTTTGTGAACTACGAGAATTAGAAAGATTAGGGAAAGGAACTAGTTGATAAGAGGGATGCATGAGAAGCTAGCTACACTGCCATGAACTTTATTTTTCCTTTTGACAAACACTCTTGTTAACATCAGGAATTAAAAATGCAGCATAGAACAAGATATATAGATAGCTGAAACAAAGAGGTGTGCTTTGAAAGAAAAAACGTGCATCTGCTACTGTTTATAATTAGCCCCCTCCCTCCCTAACTAACTAGAGTAATTAACAACACTAGCTAATTAACAATACTAGCCAGCTTGCTAGCTTGATGAGTCATCACCAGTTTCTCAAATCTTGTTTCCTCTGATGATCAATACATATGTTCAGAGATTAATATGTTAGCTTGATGAGTCATCACCAACCAATATGATGATCAAAGCTTGTCTGTAATTGCTTCTCTGTCTGTCTGTAATATGCTAGCTTGATTAACAATACATATGATGCAAATCAACCATTAGAGATTGTGATTGGGATTTTATGGACTGTTCATTTTGGCTGTTACATGTTACTGTGCTGGCTGGCTGGCTGGCCAGCGTCTTCTCTGACTTGTTTGCCTTTCCCACTGCTCACATGTGGTGCTAGTTTGCTGGGTTTTGTCTCCGACCATCGTGTCGTGATGATTTTGCAGGTAACCCGAGAGGCCCTTGAGTTTGCCGGAATGTCGATTAACTTCCGTTCCGGCAAATTTGGGTACTCCATATGTCATATTTTCAGCAAAGGTCATGCTGAATTTTTTTGTGAATTTTAGCATGACTTTGCTAAAAATAGGACATATGGGGTACTTGTGACAAATGCATTGTCACATCCCTAGCTCTGACCTGTCCTGTGCTTGCTTCCATCTGTGCATCATGTTTAAATTTTTAAAACTTGAACTGAGGAAGTCAGAAGCCTCAAAACCCCAAATAAAGAAGGGCAAAAACCCTAAAATCTCATTCATTGTTCCAAAATGCTCCTCTTAGATGTTTAATATTTTTGGCAAGGGTTTTGATCCAAACCAAAAATAATGAACATTTTAAAAGGATTTATTTTTGGGACTTTGAATTTAAATCATTAGCTATTTGAATTTGAATTATATTCATATAACTAGAATATAATTTCAAATACCCCTGAAATATTTTATAAGCTTTTGGAAAAGTCCATCTAGCAATATAAAAATATTCAGAGGAGCTTTGGCATTGTTTGAATTATTATTTTTAATTCAAACAGTGGCAAAAGAATTAAATAAAGAAAACAGAACAAAAAAAAAGAGCAAAGCATCTTACCTGGCGCTTACCTGGTGGCCCAACAGGACCGGCCCAGCTCCCCCACCTGGCCGGCCCAGCCCGCCACCGCTACCCTCCGTCGTCTTCCTCCCCTCGCCCCGAAGCAGCTGCGTGCCCGGCGCGCAGGCGAGCCGCGCCAGCTCCTCCTTGCCTGCCTGGCTACCCCCCCGTCGCCCTGGTCGCTTTCCGCGACGCCACGACACCCCCGACCCCCTCTCACTCCCTCCCTGTCGGCTCCTCTCTCCCCTGCTGCCCTCTCTCTCGCAGCCCCGAGCACGCCTCTCGCCGCCGTCAACCGTATCTGTAGCCACCGCGCACGCCTCGCCTCCTCGAGTCGTCCATCGCCTCTGCTACCTCGAGCGGCTCCTCTCCGGTGAATCTCGCGAGCCCGGAGGCACCGAAGCAACGCAATCGCCATCTTCTTCACCGCCGGTCGCCGGACCTCTCCGTCGTCGATTGGCTGCAGCCAGGCCGTCCCCGAGCCTCCCGTGCTGATCTCCAGGACCGCCGTAAGATCTTCTTCGTTTTCCCCCTCCTTTTCTGCTCGTTCCCGTGCCGTAGCCGCCTTCCCCGCAAGCACCGAGCTCCGGCCATCGCCATTGCCGGTGAACCTCGCGTCCCGGCGCTCTTCCGCTCGCTCCAGTAGCTCCCGCGTGCTCCCCAGGTCCCCAGGGTCCCGACGCGCTCCTCTGCTCTCTGGCTAACGCGCTGCAGCCACTGCGCCGTGCTGGCCCGATCTCCGGCCGCCGCTGACCTCGTCGCCGCCGTCACGGCAGCCACTGGAGCTCTCACCCGAGTACACCAGTGTGCTCAGCACGCCTCCACGAACCTGCAGCTACCAGTAGCTCCGCCTCCCGTGCCCTCTAGCACCATACTCGACTGCTCCCGAACGCCGGCCGCCGCCACGAGCTCGACCCCGGCGAGCTCGAACCACCCCAACCCCTCCCATTTGGCTCTCTGGATGCGCAAGAGCGAGGGCTATGCCCTGGTGCCCTCAGCCGCCGCCTCCGTCGCCTTTAGCGCAAGTCCGGCGCGTTGCCGCCGCCATTTTGGTCGCCGCCGGCGTAAGTCCGGCGATGATGACGTGGGCATCATTAGCGGCTAACCCCCCCCACACTAACCAACCCCCTAGGCCACTGACAGCGGGCCCCACCCCTGGTCAAACCCCAGTCAGCGCTGGGTTTGACCGGGATTAGCTCCTGTGTCACTGACGTGTGGACCCCACACGTCAGGTTTGACCGAGCCAGCCCAGTTGACCCTGCTGACGTCACTGTGACGTGGGGCTGACGCAATAAACCATTTTCTGGATTTATTATAATTCAGGAAATTCCAGGAAATTGTAAAAACTTCTAGAAATCATAGAAATTCAACCGTAACTCCAAATTAAATAAATTATATATGAAAAATTATCAGAAAAATTCAAGGAATCCATCTGTACCATTTCCATGCATGTTAGAACAACCTATAGCTGCTGTTTAGCACAAATCAATTAAATGGCATTTGAATAATCACATATGGAGTTTGAATTTGAATTTTGTATTCAAACCAACTCCATTTAATCTGGTTTTAGTTGCATTAGCCCAACACACATTCATTTTGCCATGTCATGATCATGCATCATATTGTGCATTGCATTGATTGTGTTCCCTTTTGTGTTGCCGGTATTTGTCCCCTCTCGATAGACGTGATACCGATGACGTGATCGTTGACACTGATGAAGACTCAATGTTATCTTCAGAAGTGCCAGGCAAGCAAAACCCCCTTGTTCATTCCGATAAAATCCCACTCTCTCGCTCCTGCTCTTTTTACTGCATTAGGACAACAACGACATATTTGATACTTGCTGCGGTAGCTGAACCCTTTATCCTTTGCATGGCCTGTCATTGCCACAGTAAATAGATGAAACCCACTAGCATGAGTAGGAGTTGTTTGAGCCCTGTTGTGCCTACTCATTCATGCTTGTTTGTCATGCCTGCTACTGCTTAGAGTTGAGTCAAGTCTGATTCATCGGGGATGAATCAGAGGAGTGTGAACATGTCCTACTGTGTGTGAGCTAAGTGTGTGAACACGATTTGGTAAAGGTAGCGGTGAGAGGCCATGTAGGAGTACATGGTGGGTTGTCTCATTGCAGCCGTCCTCAGGAACTGAGTTATGTGTTTGTGATCCATGATTCAGCTACTACCATACATTGGGCCCTGAAATATGACCCCGCTCGACTTCTTATTCACCCTAGTCCTCTGTCCAGGAGTTGCAAGTAGTTTCTGGTGTTTGTAGCTTACTGGAGGCCGTGGACAGCGCTGACCGTAGGGGTGGGCTGTGATGCGGTAGGTACGTGGCACGGTGTACCGGATGCCCGTTTGGTATCTCGGGAACCCTGTTCACATCGTTTGGGGCTGTGAGCGAAACTCCGGCCGGATCTCCTCATGGATGGAACCCGAATAGGCGATAAACCTGGACTAGAGACTTGAGTGTTTAGGTAGGTCGTGGTCTACACCCACGTCGGCTTTCGCTTGAAGTCTGCCGAGCACATGTCGTGTGCAGACGCTAAGTGGTGGAAACATGTATGAAGAAGTACACCCCTGCAGGGTTAACATCATCTATTCGAATAGCCGTGTCCGCGGAAAAGGACTTCTGGGTTGCTTATATCAGTTCATAGACAAGTGAAAGTGGATACTTAAAATGCGCAAGATAAGCGTGAGTGCTATGGATGGCGTTCTCGTAGGGAGACGGGAGCGGATCCATAGTGGTGTATTGATATGGTGAATATGTGGACTCGTGTGCGCCACCTCAAAGAGTTACTTGCAGTCGTAGTTCAGGTTAGCCACCGAGTCAAAGCTGGCTTGCTGCAGTTAAACCCCACCATCCCTTTGTTGATAATGATGCATATGTAGTTAGTTCTGATGTAAGTCTTGCTGGGTACATTTGTACTCACGTTTGCCTATTTTATGTTTTGCAGAGAGACTTCGGTCTCGCTAGTAGTTTCGCGTGGACTTCGACGTTTAGCTTGATACCTCAGCTACGATCTTGTGCCCTCGGCAGGATCTGATAGATAGTCAGGCTTCTCAGCCTTTTTCATTTATAGATGTCTGTACTCAGACATGATAGCTTCCGCTTGTGCTTTGACTTGTATGCTCTGATTGTTGGGTCATGAGACCCATGTTTGTAATATCTCGCTCCTCGGAGCCTATTGAATAAATTACTTGAGTCGTAGAGTCATGTTGTGATGCCATGTTGTATTTGCACATATCGAGCATATTGTGTGTATGCTATTGAAATGCTTGGTATGTGTGGGATCTGACCATCTAGTTGTTTATCTTTAGTAGCCTCTCTTACCGGGAAATGTCTCCTAGTGTTTCCACTGAGCCATGGTAGCTTGCTACTGCTCCGGAACACTTAGGCTGGCCGGCATGTGTCCTTCTTCGTTCCTGTGTCTGTCCCTTCGGGGAAATGTCACGCTTTGAGTACCGGTGTCCTGTTAGCCCGCTACAGCCCGGTTTACCGGAGTCCTGCTAGCCCAGTGCTACAGCCCGGACCCACTTGCTGATGACCGACACGTTCGAATCTGGGTCATGGATGCCTGTCCCTGTAAGTCTGTGCCACTTTGGGTTTACGACTAGTCATGTCAGCCCGGGCTCCTTATCATATGGATGCTAGCGACACTATCATATACGTGAGCCAAAAGGCGCAAACGGTCCCGGGCAAAGGTAAGGCGACACCCGTGGGGATACCGTGCGTGAGGCCGCAAAGTGATATGAGGTGTTACCGGCTAGATCAATGTGACATCGAGTCGGGGTCCTGACATGCATGGGCCGGGGTATCTTGGTACTTAATTAAGTAGGATCAACGGCCTCTTTTGTTATACATATAGAAGTGTGATATCAACTCATAGTTATTACTAATGTCAGTTGCTCGTCATCGATAAACCCTAATCTGGAACAGGAACCACTCAACCTAACCATTTGCTCTCAAAATTACCACTTCGCTTCACCACACTGTGGATTATCTTATTGGACCCAACAGAGATGAAGTAGTTTTGAATTATGAACGTAGGAAATGTCGTCATCGGACGACGAAAGTCTCCCGGCGGAGTGCGACTAGTGCCACGACGATCGAGGTCTTTGCGACAGGCCTCACCTGGACGATGATCGATGCTTCAGCATTAAGCTCGAGGAGACCTTCGAAGTTGAAACGGTACGCAACGACGACAATTGTTTTTTTCATAATTAAGCATGACTTCAACTATTTCAACGTGTAATTTTCATCTTTTACAATTCGAGTATAGCTTATCCCATGCCATGCAAGACGCTATGTCTTGGAGAGGATGGATTTTGAAGACCATGAAATTTCTAAAACAAAGAAAATTCACCTAAGGACTCATCACGATGTGGATTTTGAAGTAAATCTGTATAATTCTGGGAGCGTAACCCATTTTGGTTGCAAAAATTGGGAAGCATTTTGCAAGATGTATGGTTTTGATGAGGGTATGCTTGTCACCATGGATCTTGGTGATCCTAAAATCGAGCAAGACAATATGGACATTTGGGTCCTTGTTGATACGCCTCCAATTCTATCGCTATGTGAGTTTCTCAAACATAGTTATTAGCTAATTTATATTGTTTATTTCAAAATAGTTGACAGCTTATTTCCATTGACAGCTTATTTTCATTGTTCAAAGAATGTGCGGGAGATGGTAGACAAAACCCACTACACCGATGGTTCCGAATTAACAACTTACAAGGAGAAAAATCATCTGGTCGGATTTTGTACTGACATTGAGAATTACAATATCTACAATCAAACTCCTCAACATTATGGTCAATACGTGCCACTAGTGCATGTGTTCAACTACGGTAACTACCATGGAGATACCCTGATAAGATTTTTTACTATTACGACATCTGTGCATCTTTTGCATACTTCTAAAACTAGTACATCATTGCTAACTATGAAGTTATTACTATGTTTTTCAACAGATAATCCCAGAGAATTGTGTGCCTTATTTGATGTATCAGAAAGGTAGCCTTAATGTTTTGAACATACAGCCAGGTCATCCTACGAATCTCAACTGTCCATACAAGATTTCTAAAACAAGTGGAGACATGCAAATCAAAGGATGGAAAAAATGTATGGACAGTCGTAAGGAGGTTCTTGGAAGCAAAAGGAAGCGAAGCGCAAGAATTGGAGACAAGATGATCTCCATTCTCCATAATGAAGAGTCAGGGTCTATATTGTTTTATGCTATTTTTACCTTAATTAGGGTATTTAGGTCCTGCCTAATATTGATGATCATGTGCTAAGAACAATTAAGTAGGGTTGGTTCGATGACTATCAAGATGATGATCGTATGACTTGTTATTAATAACGAGTAGAAGTTGTATGATGATGATTAGTAGGACTTGTTAGGATTAGTATTACTTCCGACAAACTCGCTACTCGCGGTCTCGAGACTTGTAATGTTCTATCTTTGTTCGGTATTTTGAATTCGGAGACTAATATGATGAATTGTATTCGAAGACTAATCTTCTATTGTATTCGATGAATCTGCTATTGCTGTGTGGTGTTGTCTAAATTCTGTCCAATAATATATTTTGTAACATGTGAAAATATCAGAAAAGAAAAAAAATGCCTAATATTCATACTAGTGGCGCACCACCACATAGTGCGCCATTAGTAAGCCAGAGCACACTAATGGCGCATCATCCACCAGTGCGCCATTAGTATCCAAAGCACATGGGTAAATATGGCCCCCTCGGAGGCATACTAATGGCGCACCATGGGCTATACTAATGGTGCACTGCGTGGTGCGCCATTAGTATACCAGATACTAATGGCGTGGTACTAGTGGCGCACCTGTAGTGCGCCATTAGTAGCGAAAACAGGTGCGCCACTAGTAGTCCTTTTCCTAGTAGTGGATCTCCTCGATGCAGAAGGCACACACGAGTCTAGTCCAACCCTCTGTGATGCCCGAGCGCCAATCATGTAGTTTGAGAGATAATCTTGAGTAAACTGCTTCAGGATCCACTATAAAGGTAAAAAATTCAGACATTGTCATCTAACACAACTAATTACGGACAGTAAAAAGAAGGCTACGGAGTTCTTACTTACCATCCCGTAGTTCACTGTTGTCTTGCATAAAGTGTAAACAAATAGTTCGATTGACATCTTTTGACCCATTTTAATAACAATCTTTATCAGTTTCCTCACTTGTTATTGGTTCATGAATATCTCATTGCCCCATACGCAGAAAGGGCCGAAGTGTGGATCTTTGGCAATGACATATGTAACTACAAGCACCAAGTTAATATTAGAAGCTAAACAACAATTGCAAAATGATGTAGTACAACACTCCCCTCATCCCATTATATAATATGTTACTACATGTATATCTAAACATCATTAGAACATTAGTGTAACACTCTTCCTTGTTGCTATGTAGCCTGGGATTGCATATTTAGTCATTCAGTATAATGCGTGTTGCTATGTAGCCTCAAATATATTAAATATGACCCTAGTTAACCTACCCATAGATGACTTACATATATATTCAGTGAAATGTCCAATTCGATGATTAGTCCCTTATCAGCCCCCAGGCTATATGGTACCAGCTACCAATATCCTGAACATTGAGTATATATAAGCAACGCGAGGAAACTAACTCGATGGAAAACAACAATTGTTCTCAATATTATCATGTATGAGTACATATAAACGCATGTTAAGCACAACGGGCTAAACATCAACCAAATATAGCCACGGTAGACAACATAATCTACAAATGATACCTTTAGTGTGCAGGTTTAAGCATGCTAGTTAAGCAAAATAAGAAGTGGAAAGGTATGTTAACTACAACAAGCATAACATTTGAAAACAAGCAAATATAGTCATTCAAACCGGTATTGTGCAGGTCTAAAGTAAAAATAGTTATTGTTTAAAAAACGGAAAGGCGTGTTAGCTGCAACATCCTTAACAACAACCAAATATCGTAATTCTTAGTGTTATTGTTGAAACATAAACGTAGATAGTTTTGTATAACCGAACATAAAACATAAACTTAAAACTAAATAAACTACGTTCGGTCAAAGTGGAGGTCGAGCCAATCCTTCCTCGTTAGGTACAGTGTCCCGCAGCCGGGTTCGGGCCGGTGCCGTCGTTGGGCTCGTTCGGGAAGACACTCCTCCACTCGTCGACATCGATCTCCTCATCCTCGCCTCCCACCTCAATGCCCTCCGTACCGACGTCCTCGCTGCATTTGACCTCGTCATCGGAGGAGAGCATGATAACCTCGCCGCCCTATGCACCGGAAAAGATCATTCGCTCCGCCTCCACGAGCTCCGGGTGCTGTCGGCGGAGCTCTTGCATGTAGGCCTCGGTGGCGGCCTCAGTCTCGCGGTCCTCCCGCGCCATAGCCGAGCTCACCACCCCTCACTTCAGCGGGACGAGGTCGACCGAACATGTGCCGAAGGGGAAATTGAGCCTAGCCGCTGCGCCGTGGTAGCGGACCTGCCAGCGGTCGTACTCCATGGTCGCGAGCTCGGGCGTGTGGAAGTTACCGAGCCACCGGCGGGTGTAGGTTTCCCGATCCATAATCTCGGCGACCCACGTCCCCCACCATCGCTGCCGGACCCCAAGGTAGGACCTTGTTGGCGGCCGGGCACGACAGAGGACAGGGAAGTCTAAAGGAAATATGCCCTAGAGGCAATAATAAAGTTGTTATTTTATATTTCCTTATTCATGATAAATGTTTATTATTCAAGCTAGAATTGTATTGATCGAAAACCTAAATACATGTGTGAATACATAGACAAACACTGTGTCCCTAGTGAGCCTCTACTTGACTAGTTCGTTGATCAAAGATGGTTAAGGTTTCCTGACCATGGACATGAGTTGTCATTTGATAACAGGATCACATCATTAGGAGAATGATGTGATGGACAAGACCCACCCGTTAGCTTAGCATAATGATCGTTCAGTTTTATTGTTATTATTTTCTTCATGTCAAATACACATTCCTTCGACTATGAGATTATGCAACTCCCGGATACCGGAGGAATACCTTGTGTGCCATCAAACGTCACAACGTAACTGGATGATTATAAAGATGCTCTATAGGTATCTTTGAAGGTGTTTGTTGGGTTGACATAGATCGAGATTAGGATTTGTCACTCCGAGTATCAGAGAGGTATCTCTGGGCCATCTCGGTGATGCACATCATAAGAAGCCTTGCAAGCAAAGTAGTTAGTTACAAGATGATGTATTACAAAACGAGTAAAGAAACTTGCCGGTAATGAGATTGAACTAGGTATGGAGATACCGACGATCGAATCTCGGGAAAGTAATGATGACCCACAAGTATAGGGGGTCTATCGTAGTCCTTTCGATAAGTAAGAGTATCGAACCCAACGAGGAGCAGAAGGAAATGATAAGTGGTTTTCAGCAAGGTATTCTCTGCAAGTACTGAAATAAGTGGTAACAGATAGTTTTGTGATAGGATAAATTGTAACGAGCAACAAGTAACAAAAGTAAATAAAGTGCAGCAAGGTGGCCCAATCCTTTTTGTAGCAAAGGACAAGTCGGAACAAACTCTTATAATAGGAAAAGCGCTCCCAAGGACACATGGGAATATCGTCAAGCTAGTTTTCATCACGTTCATATGATTCGCGTTCGATACTTTGATAATTTGATATGTGGGTGGACCGGTGCTTGGGTGTTGTTCTTACTTGAACAAGCATCCCACTTATGATTAACCTCTACTGCAAGCATCCGCAACTACAACAAAAGTATTAAGGTAAACCTAACCATAGCATGAAACATATGGATCCAAATCAGCCCCTTACGAAGCAACGCATAAACTAGGGTTTAAGCTTCTTTCACTCTAGCAACCCATCATCTACTTATTACTTCCCAATGCCTTCCTCTAGGCCCAAATAATGGTGAAGTGTTATGTAGTCGACGTTCACATAAGACCACTAGAGGCTAGACAACATACATCTTATCAAAATATCAAATGAATACCAAATTCACATGACTACTCATAGCAAGACTTCTCCCTTGTCCTCAGGAACGAACGTAATTACTCACAAAGCATATTCATGTTCAAAATCAGAGGGGTAATAATATGCATATAGGATCTGAACATATGATCTTCCACCAATTAAACCAACTAGCATCAACTACAAGGAGTAATCAACACTACTAGCAACCTACTAGCACCAATCCCGGACTTTGAGACAAGAATTGGATACAAGAGATGAACTAGGGTTTGGAGATGAGATGGTGCTGGTGAAGATGTTGATGGAGATTGCCCTCTCCCGATGAGAGGAGCGTTGGTGATGACGATGGTGATGATTTCCCCCTCCAGGAGGGAAGTATCCCTGGCAGAACAGCTCTGCCGGAGCTCTAGATTGGATCCGCCAAGGTTCCGCCTCGTGGCGGCGGAGTCTCGTCCCGAAAAGTTCCTCATTATTTTTTTCTCATTGAAAGACCTCATATAGGAGAAGATGGGCATCGGAGAGCCACCAGGGGGCCCATGAGGTAGGGGGCGCGCCCTGGGGGGGGGAGAGGTCTATTTATAGTCGTAGTACAAAAAGGGGGGGGGGTAAAGTGAAGGGGTACATGGGCCTCAGCCCGCAACTGGACACAACCAGGGGCCGGACGTCCGTAAGGTGTCAGTCGTCCGGAGGCTCGTGGAGGTCCGGATGTCCATAGATCTTCGGACTTCCGTAGATTACGTTCTGTCATGGAGGTCGCAAACATATGTGGGAGTCCGGTCGTCCGGTCTTCCTCGGATTTCCGCTATTTTCATTCTGTTGCAGAGGCGCCGGTCGTCCGGAGATGGTTGGTCGTCCAGATCCTGGGAGGTGTAGGACGTCCAGTCCTGGGAGGTCGTCCGACCGCTGTAGACTTCGATGGCCTAGTTTCCTTGGGCTGGTGTGGCCTTCAGGGGCCGGACGTCCGGTCTGGGCCAGTCGTCCGATGCCTGTAGTTTTTGTGGTAGCTCTTCTTCTTGTCCTTTGCACTTGGTGTCCTCGCCGACTTGTCTGTTGGATGTAGATGTTCTGTGGCTTTCCTCCAAGTACCTGAGCACACATAGTGTTTCCTCTTGAGGTAGTAGCCATGTCTCATGCATAAAAGGTGGTAGTTCAGAAAGGAGCGAGTTCACCTTATCTTCGATTGCCTTTGCTCGTGCTCTTGTCATTGGTCCAAGTGGTGTCGTGGGAGACATGGGTAAGTCCATGGGGATGACCTTGGGATGCTCCGCATCATCTCCCCTCCCCTGGGAAAGATCCGACCTCGGATTGAGATCTTCATCACTGTCGTGGTGGGCGCACGGCAGATGCCAAGGGATGGCTAAAGAGAGGAGGAGGCTCGAGGGCGCTGGTGGACTCCAGAGGCGGGGTTGGCATGAGCGGACGCGGGACGCCGGACATACCCAGGTTCGGGGCTCTCCGGAGAGATAATACCCCTAGTCATGCTGAGTGTAGTTGGATGATCGATAGTACATTGTTGCTCCTGGAGCTGTATGGAGGAGGAAGGAAGCTGGCCAAGGCTTGGGCTGCTCCTTCTCTCCGGTGTTGCTGTTTTGTGGCTAGTCCTATGCTTGCTTGCTTTTCTCTCGTATGTGTTTTTTGCTTGCCCTCTCACTCGTGCTTCTTTCTCTTTTGTATGATCGTGGGCTCCTGGGGGGTTTTATAGTCCAACCCCCCGGGGGTACAATGGTAATGTTACAAGTCGGTGGGTCCGTATTGTCGGTGTCCCGGGACCCGAGCTGGGTCCCGCTGAGGGCTTGTGGTTCGTCGGGTTCCCCTAGGTGCGGGCCCTGCATGCCTAAGGGGATTGTGCGCCGTCTTGTCGGTCGTCAGGGCATGGCCGAGTCGAGTCGCGTACAGTGCTCTCCGTCAGGTTGCCGCTTGCTGTCATAAGCGGTGAAGGCGGGGGCACTATAGCCACGCCAGCCCTGGTCAGCGGGTAGGTGAGGGGCACTGTTGCCACGTTCCTGCTGAACAGAGGCATGGGCGGGGCACTATTGCCTCGGTCATCGTTGATTGAAGTCTCGTCCCCATCATACGGCCTGGATGGGATGGGAGTTGACCTACGGCTGGATTGCGTAGCACGCCACGGGTGGTGCTGGCTTGTCAAGGAGGCTTTGGTCGTGCCGGGTTCGGTTATCTTGCGCTAGTTGTTGGGGCCGAGTCGACGTGTCTTGCCGGGTCGGCTAGTTTGGCCGGCTTGCGGGGCTTGGGCGGGTCGAGTGACCCGGCCAAGCGCGTGCCGGTATTGAGGGGCGATGCCAACCCCGTTGTTTTTTAAGAGGATCCGGGTTCCGTTGCCTGTCCGGGGTCCATCCCCCCGACAGTAGTCCCCGAAGCTGTGAAGGTCCGCCATCTTCGGATGAGTGGGCCTTCACAGTTTCCCCCTTAAGCAAGTGGATTCTGCGAGTGCCGGGTCCGGCAACACCCACTGTGTGCCGGTTTTCTCGGAAACCGGATCGTGGCATCCTGGCCGTGGCGGGGACTAAGAAGTCTGCCGAATCTTTGGGAAATCCCTCGGGCTTTGCGCGGGCGCCACATGGTGCCCGGAAGTTGGAGGGGCCTGATGGGCCACGCGCGTAACAGGACCGGGCGACGGGCTGGGGCCCACCGCCGCGCGCCCTCGGCCCAAGCGCGCATATTTATTGCAGTGTCCGAGGGCCGGCTGCTCTTCCCCGGGCAGTTACTGCGCGTGTACCTGCGCACTTATTGTGGGGTAGTGGAACGGGCGCGTGCCGACGATCCCACTTCCCCACTTCCCCACGTTCAAACCAAGGTTTATAAATCGGGGGGCAGGGGGCGGTGGACATTATTCTCGCTCGCGCCCTCGTGTCCCTTTGCTCTCGCTCCGCTCTTTGCAACTAACACACTGCGGCGCCCACTGCTCCTAGCAGAACTCCTTCACCGTCCATCTTCCTTCTTCTTCCTTTGATCATGTCGCTGCCATCGGGCTCCTGGATGGGTTCGAATGACACCTCCGAGGGCATCACCCAACTCCGGGCAACGCGGCGCCTGCCGCGGGAGACGGACATCGGCGTCCGCCTGCCGCGCAGCGAGTAGAGGCCTCGGCCCGAGGGGCAGGAGCACATGGTCTTCCTCACGCACTTTGAGCGCGGGTTCGGGCTGCCGGCGAGCACCTTCTTCCGCGCGTTCCTGGAGTTCTTCGGGCTCCAGCTGCATCATCTTGGCGCCGGCGCCATCGTCCAGCTCTCCAGCTTCATCACCCTCTGCGAGGGGTACATGGGGTCGAGCCTACCATCAACCTCTGGGCGCGCTTCTTCTCCTTGAAGCAGCAGGGCCCGTCGGCCAGGGAGTTCGCCGATTGCGGTGCCGTCGTCATCTCGAAGCGGTCGGGGGAGGATTACCCCAAGATCCCGCTGGAGGATTCTGCCAAGAAGTGGGAGAACTCCTTCTTCTTCGTCTGCAACCTTGGTGCGGATCGCATCAAGCTTCCGGCCTTCGCCATCGCACCGCCGCGGGCGAAGACGAACTGGGGCTACTCGCCCAGGTGCCCGTCGCAGGAGATCGTCAATCTCTGCGAGCGGGTGACGGTGATGAGGACGCGGGAGGGGCTCACCGGCACCGACCTCCTTGCCGCGTTCATCATGCGCCGGGTCCTTCCGCTTCAGGGGCGCTTCTGCCTCATCGGCGAAATGGTCGGCCTTCAAGACCCCAACCGCATGGGGTCGACGCGGCTGTCCGCAGAGCAGATCGCACGCGGCGTGAATGCCATCTCCAAGGCCAACCTTGGGGAGGACTGGCGGTTCGGCAAGGCGCCGTACAGCCAGTCGAACCCGGCGCCGTAGGTGAGTGTCTGGTCTTCTTACTTTGCTGCCGCGCACCTTCTCATCCGTCCTGACGTGTCGCGGTGGGTACTTATGAACGCGATTCGGCATCCTTACGCCCGGGCCCCATCGCAGGTGGCGCCGATGGTGCCAGAGGAGCCCGCGGCTCATGGCGGGGAGGAGGAGGCCGAGTCCGACGCCGGCGCTGGGCGTCGCGCGGGTAAGTCTCCTGTTTTTCTTCATGTGTCTTGAATTGCTGACCACGACACGGAACGATCTGTGATGACACTAGTTGTCGGTGTAGTGGCGTTGGGCGGGGGAGGCGGCGACGCGGGATGAGGCGGGTCCTCGCATGGGGCGGCACCGAGCTGTGACCCCGGGCCCCGAAGCGCACGGCGGACCCGGCCAGGGCCGGGAGGCCGGCCAAGAGGAAGCGCGGCGGTGGGCACGGGAGGCCAACCCCGGTCCCGATCTTGGCGGGGTAAGCTTCATCTCTCGTTTGCGCTCATATTTTTTTCTTGAGCTAGTCTTGTTTCTTTTCTGCTCATTCTGTCTTCTTCTTCAGGTCGCCAATCGCGCTGGCGAGGGCGGCGGCGGAAGCCGCAGCCGCCGAAGGGGCCGCGTTCCGCAGGAGCCGATCTGACCTCGCTGACCAGGCCGAGGTGGAGGGACGAGCCGACTCAGACCTCAGCCTGGATCCGAACGACGCCAAAGCCTTGGCCTGGCGAGACAGGAACCGGGCCGCGGAGGAGCTGGAGGCGGCATCGGTCCATGCTTGGACCGGCGCGGCGGCGGCATGGGCGCGAGCCGGCGCGGAGCCGGCCTGGCACGAGATGCCGGAGGGCACGATGGTGGCGGCGAGGGTCTTTGAGCCGTCGCCGGTGAGGGGGCGCGGCCGTGGAGGCCGGGCTCAGGTGGTGATCCCCGACCGGGAGGTCGTGGAGGTGGCAGATGACACCCCATCGCGGGCCGACGTGGTCGAGCACGTGGGGACTGATGGTGGTGGAGGTGGCATCATTTTGGAAGAGACGCTGCGGGCGGCGGTGTCGGAGGCACCGCTGGTTTTAGAGGAGGCACAGTGGGCGGCGGTGCCGGAGGCTACCCTGGCAGCTGGGCCGGAGACGGCGACGCAGGGCGTCCCGGCGTCCGGGTCGTCGTCGGCGCTGGGAGGGGTGTCGGGGGAGGTGCTAGCCGCGTCGCGAGCGGCCAGCGGGGAGTCCGCCTTCGTGCCCCGGCAGGGAGGGCGCCGAGCTGCCGTGCCGCAGCCGGCACGGAGCGGGGGTGCCGTTGTCATCGGGCCTCAGACCCAGGAGGAGGCAGCACTGGACGCCGTCAGCCGCCTCCTGCGAGGCCGGACGGAACGGCTCGAGGCCTTCGCCCAGGCCGAGGTGGAGCAAACGCGCGACCTGGAGCGCGCCGTTCTGGTAAGTCTTCTTATAATTTCTTCTTTGTGGGGGCGCGCCAGCGCACGCACTGGGTGTAGCCCCTGAGGTTCGGGCCAACTACGTAGTAGTTGGGTCGAATCTTTAGAGTGTTGGCCTTGTTCTGATTTCTGCTTTCTTCAGCATCTCGACGCCTTCCGGGTCGCCGCCTACAATCGTCTCTTGGGCAAGCACTTGGAGCTCATGGAGCAACTTGCCGCCAAGGAGGAGGAGCTCCACGTCGCCGCAGGTATTCTTGTGCTCTTTTCTAGTGGGGGCGCTAGCGCACCCACTGGGTGTAGCCCCCGAGATTCGGGCCAACTGTGTGACAGTTGGGCCAAATCTTAAGTCTTGCTTTTTTTTCTTCTGCTGAGTCCTTCTTTTTCGCAGCCGAGGTGCTGTCCTGGCGGACTTGTCTGCTCCGGGCCGGTCATCACTACGACTGGCTTGTTGCCGACACCGGCCGTCTTGGCGTCGAAGCGGCGCAGGCGAGGGCGGAGGCGGCCACGGCTCGGCGGTCTCTCGACGAGGCCAACAGGCTGCATGAGCAGCTGGTGGGTCACAAGAGACGCCTCGAGGCCGAGGAGGAGCTCCTTAAGGCGGAAGCCGCCAAGGTGGCAGAGGCGCAGCAGGCCCTGGTGGAGGCGGACCAGCGGCGCGGCCAGCTGGCCGACGACAAGGGCCAGCTCCAGGCCGAGGTGGATCGCCTGCAGGGGTAGGTCACCACAGCTGAGGGGGCCCGTCAGGACGAGGCCCGTCGCCGCGAGGCGGCTGAGAAGGCGGCCGAAGACAAGGACGCCTAGCTGAAGGCGGCCCGTGCCAAGGCGGCCGATCTGGAGAAGGCGCTCGAGGAGCGCAACAGCGCCATCGAACGGGAGCGGCGTGATATGTTGCTTGAGGAGCAGCACCTGGAAGAGCCATTCTCCGGTAAGTGCTTTTTCTTGTCGTTTGCCAGGTCGGGATCCGGCCTTTCTTCCTTGTTGTTGTTCTTCTAACTCGCTTCTTCCTTTGCGGCAGGGGCCTTCCCGGAGATGCAGCGGCTGGCGGAGGAAGCCGTCCGCTATCAGCGCGACCCGACCGACGTAGTTGGGTCCGGGACAGATCCGCGGGTGGCCTGGACCTTCCCAGAGATCATCGCCGCTGCTGAGGCCCGCCTGCAGGTCCTGGGAACGCAGTTGGGGCGGCTGTCCCAGGACGACACCACAATGACGGCGGCCCTATGGCCGGACTCCATCCAACCGAGCAGCTTCTCATGCTTGGCATGTTGGTTGGAGATGTGGCCGGACCGGCTTGGCGAGTGGCGCATCTCCGCCGCTCGTGCCGGTGGTGAGATGGCGCTCCAGTTCACGCTGTCCTGGCATCCGGACCTGCAGCTGGACGCGTTGATGGGCCAGCGGGCCGGTTCAGAGCAGCTCTTGCAGGAGCAAGCCGGCCGGATCACCTCCCGGGCCAGCTACATCACCGAGTTCGCCTTCCATGATGAGCTCCATCCGGAGCGGAAGGAAGACGGCGGGGCCGTGGACGACGACGACTACGGCTTGCTCCTCCACGATCCGGAGGGGAGCTCGGAGGAGACGGGCGTCTACCGCGACGCGGGTGCTGAGGAGGACACCGACGCCTCGCTGGACCCGGAGGCCGCCAGGGGAGAGCCGTCGACGTTGCGACGCGGCGCTGGAGATGCCTGAGACACTTTGTGTAAAATCTATTAAATAGCAGGTCCACCCACCCACCGGGGGTTTTAGGGTGTAATGAACTCGAACCGTGGGCCTTTCTTAAATACTTGTGTAGATGTCGTGGGTGCTTTTGCTTTTTGCCTTCCGTTTTTGGACCGGTTTCATGCGCTTTTCCTTTCTCAAACCTCCCCCCGCGAGTCAGATGGCCGAGGCTCCGGTCCATGACAAGGAGTCCGGTTCTTTGAGAGGAGCGCGCAGGACTTGGGTCCCTCAAAACGTTGAGCGCGAGCGAAACACCCACTGGGCCGGCTGGCGGCAATCCGGCGGAGCCGGTTGGCGAGCAGCCGGTCGTGCAGCTGTTCATTTGATGAATGGTGGGCCGGGTTGATCGACCGGGCAGCCTTTGACTTAGTGTATGAAGCGTAAAGGAGTTTTGGCCCGTTGTGCTTGCCAGCCGACAGCCAAAGCTGGATCTGTGGCTTTAGGGCGAAGTGGGGGACCATGGCATCCTAACTTTATCAGGAATCACCAAGTAAGGCGGCGGGGTGGCGACCGAGCCAGCCAGCCCCCGAGCCCCCGGGTCAAGCGAGTCGGACCGGTGGCCGGGTTCAGTGGTATAGTGATGCAAGAAAATAGGGACACAATAAATTGGTCGACAAAAGGCAGCCCCCGAGTCTCGTTCGGGGACCCCATGGTTTCATGCGTTTACAAAAGGCGACGATACATACGCTCGTGCGGCTAACTGTAAAACGGGCGGAGGAGTTCCGCGTTCCACGGTCGGGTCGTTTCTTCACCGACGGTGTCCTTCTTGCGCTTCATTGACTTGTGTGCGTCGATGAGGTAGTAGGCGTCGCAGTCGCGCAAGGCCCTGCTCACGATGAATGGGCCCTCCCATGGAGGGGACAACTTGTGCTGGCCTGCCTGCTCTTGGACGAGTCGGAGGATGAGGTCGCCCTCGCGGAACGCGAGGGGCTTGATCTTTTTGCCGTGGTAGTGCCTCAGGCCTTGCTGGTAGATGGCCGAGCGACTGAGCGCCAGGAGGCGTGCTTCTTCGAGCAGGTCGACGCCATCTTCGCGAGCTTCTCTGGCTTCGGCTTTGGTGTACATCGCGACGCGCGGCGAGTCGAACTCGACGTCAGTCGGGATGACGGCTTCAGCTCCGTAGACGAGAAAGAACGTGGTGAACCCGGTCAACTGATTCGGCGTGGTGCGTAGACTCCAGAGAACGGCTGGTAACTCATCAAGCCAGCTGCCGGGTGAGCGGATGAGTGGCTCAACGAGTTGCGGCTTGAGGCCGGACAGGATGAGTCCATTAGCCCACTTGACCTGCCCATTGGACTGCGGATGCGCAACGGAGGCCAGGTCGAGGCGGATGCCGGAGACGGAGCAGTATTGCTCGAGCACGCCCTTGGCGAAGTTGGTGCCGTTGTTGGTGATGATGCTGTTCGGCATGCCGTAGCGCACCACTATGTCCTTGATGAACCAGACGACTATTGGCCCGTCTAGTTTCTTGATTGGTCTTGCCTCGATCCACTTGGTAAATTTGTCCACTGCCACCAGCAAGTGCGTCATGCCGCCTCGAGCGGTTTTGAAGGGTCCCACCATGTCGAGTCCCCAGACCGCGAAGGGACAGGCGATCGGTATGGTGCGGAGTGCTGACGCCGGCTGGTGGCTGCATTTGCTGAAGCGCTGGCATCCCTCACACTTGAGGATGAGTGACTCAGCATCTTGGAGGGCCGTGGGCCAGTAGAAACCGTGACGGAATGCCTTGGCCACCAGGGATCGTGATGCGGCGTGGTGCCCACGCTCACCCTGATGTATGTCGAGGAGGATGTCGATGCCCCGTTCCTGCTCGACGCAGTGCTGGAACACGCCAGTGGAGCTGTGCTTGACGAGCTCATTGTTGATGATGTTGTAGGCGGACGCCCGACGCTGCACTTGCCGAGCTTTGGTCTCGTCCATGGGGAGAACTCCGTTCTCCAAAAATTCTGATATTGGGAGGGCCCAAGATGGAGCCGTAACCACGGCGAAGACGGCCACCAGGGTGGGTTCCGAGTAGGCAGCCCCTGAGCCGGGTTGAGCAGCCCCCGGGTTGGGGATGGCGACGGCCGGGTCCGAGACGATGGTGGCCGGGTCCGGCTGAGCAGCCCCTGGGCCGGGTTCAGTAGTCCCCGGGCCGGGTTGAGGTGCGGCCGGGTCGTCTGGAACGTGGATGGGCTCGGAGTCCGGCGATGGCTTGACGGACGGCTTGCGCACGTGCTCAAGGGAGACGCCGGACGGGATGGCTTGTCGTGACGAGGTGATCTTGGCAAGCGTGTCGGCTGCTTCGTTCTCCACGCGCGGGACATGGAGGAACTCACAGCCCTCGAAGGATCCGGACAGCTTCTGGACGAGGAAGCGGTAGCTTGCCATGTTGGAGTCGCGGGCGTCCCATTCGCCGGAGCACTGCTGCACCACCAGGTCCGTGTCGCCGTAGCACATGATGTGCCGGATGCTGAGTTCCTTGGCAAGCCGGAGGCCATGCACAAGGGCTTCATACTCGGCGACGTTGTTGGAGGCGGCGAAGTGGATCTGGAGCGCGTAGCGGAGCCGGTCGCCCTTCGGGGACGATAGTACGATGCCGACCCCCAATCCGAGTCACATCTTGGACCCGTCAAAGTGCATGCGCCAATGCGTCGAGTCGGGAGGCGGCGGCAAGTACTGGGTCTCGGTCTAGTCGACGAGGAAGTCAGCCAGGGCTTGAGACTTGATCGCGGTGCGGGGCTCATAGAGGATGGTGTTGCCGGCTAGCTGGATCACCCACTTGGCAACTCGGCCAGAGGCATCCCGGCACCCGATGATTTCTCTGATAGGCGCCGTGCTAACCACGGTGAAAACGTGCTCTTGGAAATACTGCTTCAGCTTCTTGGCAGTGAAGTACATGCCGTAACACATCTTCTGGTAGTGCGGGTAGTTCTGCTTGGAGATGGAGAGCACCTCGTTTAGGTAGTAGACTGGGCGCTGGACGGCTTCGATCTTGCCCTTCTCTGGTCGCTCGACCACCAGCACCGTGGTGACCGCCCACGAGGTCCCGACTATGTAGAGCAACAACGGCTCCTTGTCGGTCGGTGTGGCCAGGACTGGTGTGGTGGAGAGCATGCGCTTGAGGTCTTGGAAGGCCTTGTCTGCCTTGCCGTTCCATTCGAGCGGGCTCGTCTTCTTCATCAGCTAGTACAGGGGTAGCGCCTCTCGCCCAGCCGGCTTAGAAACCGGCTGACCGAGGCCAAGCATCCGGTGAACTTCTGGACATCGCGTAGCCAAGCCGGCTTGCGCATGCGCTCGATGGCCTTGATCTTCTCCGGGTTCGCCTCAATGCCGCGTTCCGAGACGAGGAAGCCGAGTAGCTTTCCGGCCGGGACGCCGAAGACGCATTTTTCCAGGTTAAGCTTGACCTTGTATTCGTGGAGGTTGGCGAATGTTTCCTTCAAATCGTTGAGGAGCATGAGGTGCTGCTTGGTCTTCACCACGATGTCGTCCATGTATACGTGGATATTGCGGCCGAGTTGCGGCAGCAGGCATTTCTGCATGCAGCGCTGGAAGGTGGCGCCAGCGTTCTTCAAGCCGAACGACATGGTGATGTAGCAATACGCCCCAAAGGGCATGATGAAGGACATCTTCAGGGCGTCGGCCGGGTCCAGCTTGATCTGGTGGTAGCCGGAGTAAGCGTCCAGGAAGGACAAGAGCTCACACCCGGCGGTCGAGTTGATGATTTGGTCGATCCGCGGGAGGGCGAGCAGATCCTTGGGACAGGCCTTGTTGAGGCTAGTGTAGTCGATACACATGCGCCAGGTCTTGTTCTTCTTCAGGACGAGGACTGGATTGGCCAGCCACTCGGGATGAAACATGTAACGCCCCGGACACACCTGCCGGTGGTCGTTACTCCTGGCGGGATCTAGACTGGCCCCACAGATCAATACTAGTCTTTTCTGCGCACTTTGTCCTCACTCTTGCGCACCCGGAAGCAACTTCCCGGTTGGTCACCCATCCTGATACTACTCCAAGCTGAGCACGCTTAACTTTGGAGTTCTGTCAGAATGGGCTCCCGGAAAAGAAGGAATTCCTTATTGATATGAGTAGTCTATCATCCCTAATAAGCCAGGCCATTACATACACCCCCACTCAGAGGAACCGACGTCCTCGTCGGGCCACAGGAACGTTCCCTCTTGGCACATACGTCTGTGCATCCAGTCCGGTACATGTGCCATGTCGGGTGCCACGACGGGTCACAAACATCATGAACAACATGACCGCGCACCTGTCTGCAACCATCCGTGTAACCGCGAGGGTTGGCTCCGATACCAACTTGTAACGCCCCGGACACACCCGCCGGTGGTCGTTACTCCTGGCGGGATCTAGACTGGCCCCACAGATCAATACTAGTCTTTTCTGCGCACTTTGTCCTCACTCGTGCGCACCCGGAAGCAACTTCCCGGTTGGTCACCCATCCTGATACTACTCCAAGCTGAGCACGCTTAACTTTGGAGTTCTGTCAGAATGGGCTCCCGAAAAAGAAGGAATTCCTTATTGATATGAGTAGTCTATCATCCCTAATAAGCCAGGCCATTACAAAACACTTCCATTATGAAGCCGGCCGCCAAAAGCTTGGTGACCTCTTCACCAATGGTTCTTCTCTTCTCTTCAGAAAATCGTCGTAGGGGTTGACGGACAGGCTTGGTGTCCTTGCGGACGTGAAGTTTGTGCTCGGCGTACTTCCTCGGGATGCCCGACATGTCCTTGGGGGTCCGTGCGAAGATATCCCGATTCTCACGGAGGAAGTCGACGAGCTCGCCTTCCTATTTGCTATCGAGGCGGGCACCTATGACAACGTACTTGCTGCAGCTGGGGTCTTCTGGGTTGAGCTTCACTTTCTTGTTCTCCTTGGAGGGCTTGAAGGCGGCCTTGTCGGCCGGGTCCGGGGTCAGGATCGACGCGGCGGAGGCCTCACCTGCCAGGGCGACGATCCGGTCGAGCTGGCGCCGCTCCTCGGCAATGACCAGTGACTCGGCCAACTTGGCGCCGTCTCGGGCACACTCTAGGGACTTGCGGTAATCGCCGGTGATGGTGATGAGGCCCTTGGGACCCGGCATCTTCATCTTCAGGTACGTGTAGTGGGGAACCGCCATGAACTTGGCGAGCGCGGGCCGGCCCAGCAACGCATGATATGTGCTGGACAGGTCCACCACCTCGAAGCAGATCGGTTCACGCCGGAAGTGGCTGTTGTCACCGAACAGGACACCCAGCCGGACCCGGTCAATGGGGGAGTAGAAGAGGTCGGGCACAATGCCGTGGAAGATTGTTCGGGTCGGCTCCAGGTCCTCGGCCTTGAGGCCGAGCCTGGTCATCGTGTCGCGATAGAGGATGTTGATGCTGCTGCCGTCGTCGATGAGGACTCGAGAGAACTTGCATGTGCGCCGCGCGATGATGGTGGGGTTGAGGACGAGGGTGTAACCACCCGGACTTGGCATGACTGCCGGGTGATCCTCCCGGGTCCAGGTGATCGGGCGATCCGACCAATGCATGAACTCTTGGTTGGCCGGGACGGCGGTGTTCACCTCGTGCCAAAGGAGGCGCTCGCTGCGCTTGTCGTCGCCGAGGCTGGTGAAGACGACGGAGGCCGCATTCTGGTCTGGGTAGGCGTCGTCGCGCATCGCGCCGCCAGTTGGAGGTGGCGGTGGAGGCGGAGGCGGCTATCTCGCGCCTGGAGACGGAGCAGGAGGGGGCGGGACGTCTCCCCTCATGATGCGCTTGGTGATGGCACATTGCCAAAGCGTGTGCGTGGAGGGTCTTGCGTCACTGTGGTGCTTGCAGGGGGCGTCGAGCATCTGCTCGAAGCTCAAGGCGTGTTGCCATGCTGTCTTGCCGGTTTGCCGACGCTTCGTCGCCGAGTCCGCCACGGGCTCGGTGGCTGCGACGAGACGATTGTCGTGATGCGGCGCTGGCTAGTCGGCCTTGCGCCTGTTGTTCTGGTGATGCTGCTGCCAGCTGCTTTCGCCAGCCGACTTCGGATGGGGAACCAGCTTCGCCTTGCCGGCTTCATCCAGCGCCACCTGGATCTTCATGGCAGAGTCAACATTGGTGTACTTGTCCACCGTCACCATGAGCGCGGCCATGGTGGCCAGCTCGGAATGTAAGAGCTTGTGCTTGAGGAGGGTGCCGTCTCGGCACCCGCTGACGAAGTACTGGATCGCCTGGACGCCCTCGCAGCTGTTCCAGAGCTCGGTCCAGCGTGTGAGGTACTCGTGACCGGTCTCCATAGGCCCTTGCACGCACATGGTGAGCTGGCTAGGGCGGTCGGGTCGCTTGTAGGTCCCCGTGAAGTTGCGGACGAAGGCTTCCTCGAAGTCCACCCATGTGTTGATGCTGCCCATCGGCAGGCTGTTCAACCACATGTGGGCCAACCCTTGAAGCATGAGCGGTGCATAGCGCACGGCGAGACGATGATTGGCACCGGTGATGCCAATGGTCGTGGTGTAGTCGGTGAGCCAGTCTTCTGGCTTCACCGTCCCGTTGTACTTGGGGGTGTCCCGGGGGAGCATGAATCCTTTGGGGAAGGGCTCCTCCTGGATGCACGGGCCGAAGCACGCAGGCCCGATAGCGCCGCTCTCCTCCACCTCCAGGGAGCGAGCGAGCCGATCGAGGCGGTGGCGAGCGTTGGTGTCGTCGATGGCGCG
>NC_057803.1:92103032-92200920 GCF_018294505.1 Triticum aestivum | reverse complement strand
TGGCCGGGTCCGTGCTGGATCTCTAGGACGGGCTTGTCGCCCAATCCGCCGGCGGCTGTAGCAGCCGGGTCGCGCCGAGTCTGGGCTCAGCCAGAATGCGCCTCGCCGGGTGGCGAGGAAGCGGCGTGCAGAAGTTCGCCGGGCCCGCCAAGGCGGGCGGAGACGGATCCCGCCGGCTTGGCGAGCTGGTTGAGGCGGTCCTACTGGGTGTTGGCGGCGTGGAGGAGTTCGCTCATCCGCCCGATGCGCTCTTTCAGCTCCTCACTCGCGAGCTGGTCTAGGCCGGCTGCGGCTGCCTGGGCAGCGCACATGTTCTTCGCTCATGTCTCGTAGACGGTTGGGACGGTGCCGAGGGCCCGACCAATCGCTCCTCCCCGGGCACGCACATCGACGACCTGGCTTGGCTCGGCCACGATGGGCGTGAATCCGTAGGCGACATTGCGCTCCAGCTGAGCGGCGTCCAGGCGACGCTGAGTGGCGGCGAGCGTCTCGGACAGGTCCAGCATCTGTTGGCGCCTTTCCTCGAGCTGGGTTCGGGCCTCAGCGACGTTGGTGGCATCGATGTCGGTGCCGATGGGGACGCGGAGGCTCTGCATCGCGGTGCGCAATGGATCGGACGGCTCGATCCGATCCGCTGTGGCCCTGACTTCGGCAGCCTCCCTCGTCTTGCTGGACGAGGAGGAGGCGCCGTCGCCGGCGACGAAGACCTCCACATGGACGTCCATTGCCCCGGCGGAAACGCCACTGCCGAGGGATAGGGGAGAGTCGGAGTAGCTGAGCACCTCGCTGGGGTACATATTTGTCGGACGTGAACGCATCGGAGATGCACAGCGCGGCGAAGGAGGCGGCAAGCGCGCCGACGACGTCGTCCGCCAGCGCGACGGACTTGTCGGTGTAGGAGAAGGGCCCTGTCTGAAGCATGCTCCCGGCCAGCTCCTCGAGCTGCCCCACGGTGGGCGCCAACTGTTGTGGTGGGCGCACGGCAGATGCCAAGGGATGGCTAATGAGAGGTGGAGGCTCGAGGACGCTGGTGGACTCCAGAGGCGGGGTTGGCATGAGCGGGCGGGGGACGTCGGACATACCCAGGTTCGGGGCTCTCCGGAGAGATAATACCCCTAGTCCTGCCGAATGTAGTTGGATGATCGATAGTAGAATGTTGCTGCTGGAGCTATATGGAGGAGGAAGGAAGCTGGCCAAGGCTTGGGCTGCTCCTTCTCTCCGGTGTTGCTGTTTTGTGGCTAGTCCTATGCTTGCTTGCTTTTCTCTCGTATGTATTTTCTGCTTGCCCTCTCGCTCGCGCTTCTTTCTCTTTTGTATTATCATGGGCTCCCGGGGGTTTTTATAGTCCAACCCCCCGGGGGTACAATGGTAATGTTACAAGTCGGTGGGTCCGTATTGTCAGTGTCCGGGGACCCGGGCTAGGTCCCGCTGAGGGCTTGTGGTTCGCCGGGTTCCCCTAGGTGCGGGCCCCGCATGCCTAGGGGGACTATGCGCCATCTTGTTGATCATCAGGGCGTGGCCGAGTCGAGTCGCGTACAGTGCTCTCCGTTAGGTTGCCGCTTGGTGTCGTCAGCGGTGAAGGTGGGGGCACTGTAGCCACGCCGACCCTGGTCAGCGGGTAGGTGAGGGGCACTGTTGCCACGTTCCTACTGACCAGAGGCATGGGCGGGGCACTGTTGCCTCGGTCATCGTTGATTGAAGTCTCGTCCCCATCATACGGCCTGGATGGGACGAGAGTTGACCCGCGGCTGGATTGCGTAGCACGCCACGGGTGGTGCTGGCTTGTCGAGGTGGCTTTGGTCGTGCGGGTTTGCCTGTCTTGCGCTAGTTGTTGGGGCCGAGTCAACGTGTCTTGCCGGGTCGGCTAGTCTGGCCGGCTTGCGGGGCTTGGCCGGGTCGAGCGACCCAGCCAAGCGCGTGCCGATTGTCGGTGTCAAAACCGGCGGATCTCGGGTAGGGGGTCCCGAACTGTGCGTCTAGGCCGGATGGTAACAGGAGGCAGGGGACACAATGTTTTACCCAGGTTCGGGCCCTCTTGATGGAGGTAAAACCCTACGTCCTGCTTGATTGATATTGATGATATGGGTAGTACAAGAGTAGATCTACCACGAGATCAGAGAGGCTAAACCCTAGAAGCTAGCCTATGGTATGATTGTATGTTGTGATTGTTGTCCTACGGACTAAAACCCTTCGGTTTATATAGACATTGGAGAGGGTTAGGGTTACACAAGGTTGGTTACAAAGGAGGAGTTATCCATATCCGTATTTCCTAGCTTGCCTTCCACGCCAAGTAGAGTCCCATCCGGACACGAGACGAAGTCTTCAATCTTGCATCTTCATAGTCTAACAGTCCAGCCAATGGAGATAGTCCGGCTGTCCGGAGACCCCCTAATCCAGGACTCCCTCAGTAGCCCCTGAACCAGGCTTTAATGACGATGAGTCCGGCGCGCAGTATTATCTTCGGCATTGCAAGGCGGGTTCCTTCTCCGAATACATCATAGAAGAATTTGAATACGAGGATAGTGTCCGACCCTGCAAAATAAGTTCCACATACCGCCGTAGAGAGAATAATATTTCCGCAAATCCAATTTGCTGACTTGTTTTGGCAGCATGACGTTATGTCATGGCCCAGTGATTATTCGAACCATTTTTCTTCAACCAGCTCCACACATAATGCGAGGCGGTTTCTTGAAATGTCTTGTCAAAGCAGAGATCGTGTTCCCCCAATTACGGGATTCTCATTAATGCGGTCATGGGTAACCCAACCGTGTCTAGGACTCCTAGATTATAGGCAAGTCCTAAACGGTTACGGAGAGGACGCTTGATATTCACCCTCTTTATAAAGGGACAAGGTTTTCGGTTTTTCCCTCTCGTGCTCAATCGAAACCTTCCCCCGCCTCAAGTTCCAACACCCAAAGCCCAGGTTAGGTGCTCCAGATCTTCAATCATGTCCGGATCCAGCCTTCAAGGCTGATGGATTCCCTCCTCCGTGACAGAAGAGGACATCAAGATGTTGAGGGAGGCCAGATACCTGACTGCCGAGGTTTCGCATCGGCTTCCTGCTCGAGGGCAGGTCGTCCCTACTCCCGAACCCAACGAGAACGCCGTGTTCGTCTCCCACTTCCTCCGAGGCCTAGGCCTCACTCTGGATCCCTTCGTCAGGGGTTTGATGTTCTATTACGGGCTAGATTTCCACGATCTAGCTCTGGACTCCTTTCTCCACATCTTGACATTTATTGTCATGTGTGAGGCCTTCCTCCGCATTACCCCTCACTTCGGCCTGTGGCTCAAGACCTTTGAAGTGAAGCCGAAGATGATCGAGGGGCAACATGCAGCGTGCAGAGGTGCATCAATAGGCAAGATGGCAGGAGCTCCATGGCCGAAAGGTTCCTTTCCAGAGGTGTCTGAATTATGGCAACGGGAGTGGTTTTACGTCACAGCTCCCAGAAGTGCCAAGTGGGCGGCTGCCCCCGCTTTCCGCTCGCCCCCCCCACCACGACTAATGTCATGGATTAGCAGAGGTCTGAGCTGGGGTCCAGCCAAGGACGTGCCTATACTGCAAAGCCGCATTCGAGATCTCTTCGAGGGAGATTTTAATTTGGTCGTGGTAATACAAGTTATGCTGGTTTGTCAAGTCCAGCCTTGCAAACGATGGCCCCTTCGCTTGTGGGAGTTCAACCCAGAAGGACCGCGTGCCATTCAAAGTTTCCTCGGCCTGACGCACGAGGAGATGTACAAGTCATTCTTCGGACCTCAAATAGAGTGTCCGGATGCTACTGAGGACGTGGGCCTGAGCAGTAACCGCGCCGCCGAACAAGTAAGAAATCCTCTAGCCGAACACACTGTCCTTTATTCATCATGAAGTTATTTCTGAGAGTTCGCTCTTTGACCAGGACTGGCTAACAAAGGCGAAGATGATTCGGTGTTTGGCCCCCCTCCCTGAGGGTTTGGAAAATTCGGTATTGGAAAAGATGCTCGAGCTCGCACCTTGCCCGGAGCCCTCGAAGGAAGATACAGGGGGGGGGATAATACGGGCGGATGCGGGCCCCCATCGCTGCCAGTTCCCACCGAGGGAATGAGTGTCTCTATGAAGGAGGATAACCGGGGGAGGAAAATGACTGCTTCCAAGGATCCGGAAGCTGAGGCCTCCAAACGAGAGAAGAAGTCTCCCACAGAGGGTCCCACCTCAGGGGGTGCTTTTGCCGCACAAAGTCCGCGGGGGATCAGCCCTCCAACGAGTCGTAAGTGATCCAAAAATTCTTTAATAGTGAAGGTATACTATCTTTCTTCTGAGAAAATAACCGCCGCATATATCTTGCAGTTCGGGCCTTAGCCCCTCTCAGTTGAGCTCGTCTTCGAGGGATCTTCTTCCAGAGATGATGGAGAGCGAAACGCCTCCCCCGGACTCCTCCACTCAAGAAGCGGGCGACCCTGAAGTGTCGTCACGGAAGGCCTCTCCGGATATGGTGAGGCCAGAAGATAATCCCATACATAGACCCCCGAAGTCCCCAGCGTCCGGCTCCCGAAGAGAGCAAACAAAAGAGTTCGGCACCGTCTGGTATGCGGTCGGACGTTCTGAGGGAGCTGGAGGGGCGAGCGGCCATCTCAGAAGAACACCGTACGCTGATGGGTATGGTGATGGAGAGAATTTCATCCGCCGAAAGTGGATTACATGAAGCCTTTATAAGTCTACTGACAGGCTTTGAGGTACCTGAGATAATATGTGATAGTACCGCACATGTTAGGTGTGCCCTGTGTAGATAGTAGCCCCTGAGACTCTGGTTGTCATCGAGAATGGTGGCGAACAGAGGATCATAGTCCCAGGCAATAACCAGACTGCCCTTATGTGCAGGTGGTGGAAGCTCCGGTGGCTGGCCGGACTAGTGAGTTTGCCAAATTAAAATGGCAACTGGATGTGGCAGACGCCGACATCGAGCTTGTTAACAAGAGGCTTGACGAGGCACAGGGTAAGTGTTATTATCTGGTGAACGCCACATAGTAAGAGCAGCGTGATGCCAGTATCTTTAATATGTTGTGAGTGCAGATGGAGCTGCCACCATGGAAACCTTGCGGGCAGAACTTGCTCGAGCCAAGGAACAAGCGAGGATTAGGAATGCGGTTGCTTTGAGGGTGGCCAAAGAGTTGAAAGCCGAGAAGGCCGCACATTGCGAGAGTCAAGAGAAGATGGCCATAGAATTAGAAGACACTGCCGACCATTGCCGGCTCCTTGAAAAAGAAAACCGAGCGAAGGCAACGAACCTTGAGAAGGCCACGATGGTGGACAAAGACACCCGCTCTGCTATGAGAGCAAAGAAGGAGGAGCTGTGGGAAGCCGGGGATATTGTGGCTGGGAAGCCCTTCATGCTAAGGAGGAAGTTCGGAGATCCACGGTATGCCCCTCTGGATCGGCTATGGAGTTCAGCAGATGCGTATATGGATTTGGCGGCGAGCGCTGCCGATGCGGCCAAATACTTCCAAGGTCAAACGGATCGTGAAGTGGACAAGCTGTTCTGGTCGCAATTCAACGTTCCAGAGCGTACGCTTCCATTGACTGATTAGCTAGCCGAATGGGCCGAACTAAATAGGTTGTCCGGACTCGCCATGAGGTCTGTCGTGGATCATCTATGGCCGGAAAAGCCAAAGCCGAATAGCTATTTCAGTTTAGTGCAGCGGTTCCTTGGTGCGGTGCCGTGCATTAATGCGATGAAGAGGTCGGCGTGCATAGAAGGCTCGCGGATGGCCCTTGCCCGTGTTAAAGCATACTGGGCGGAGATGGACGCTACCACTATTGCGGCGCAGGGTTCGGCCATAGGCCGAGTGGCTGCCGAGCACTATTTCGAGGAGGTTCTCGAGGGTGCTCGTTTGATAGAGGCCCAGTGCTCGAAGAATATTATGTTTGAGTGATATGTATTCTCATTGTAAACACAATGCTTTTATGAAATTTTATAAGGCTATGTTTATACTTTTGCCTAAAAGTAATATGATGCCTCCTGTGCGGCCGTTTATGTATACATGTGTATAACCTGAAAGATTGCAGCTGTCGGCTTCAACCCCCACGCATATAATGCGGAGGTGCTCGTGAAAAATGCGTGTTCACACTTAACCCAACGTCTTGGTCCTATTAAGGAGGTGATGGCGTAGCGAACGAGGCAACCGGACTATAATGCTTTAACACTTTCACTTAGCCATAGGAGTTTGACAGTGGGGCTACTAGATAGCCCCTAGTGGCTCCGCACTCTCCTGATCTCGGGGTACGTACATGTCTAGCTGGAAAACGGCCCTTCGTTAAGGCGGAGGAATTCTAATATTCCGATAGGTCATCGAGTGGTTGACCAGTCTCATGCTATATCATGACAGTCAGTTTTCGGCTTTCTCTACTGAGGTGCTCGTCCGGATGAACCAGGGCACAAGTGTAGTAGTTCTCTTGGTGCTGCCTTAGCCGATAAAGCAAAACGTAAGGCACCAAAACACAGGAGCCTGGCAAACCCAACATTTGACCAAAGACAATGATTCGGAGCTGATGCATATAAGGCCAAACTCGCGACGCCGGACACTCCCTAAGGTATTTGGTCTTTATGGTATAAACCGGGCCTAAATAGTGCCCTTTGTAAGAAGCCCCTTGTGTCCAGGTACGTGCATTATTCTGACGTGGCCACATGCCAAGACGTCAGCATCCTTCCCAATTGTGCTGAGAATTCGGTGGATGTGTATCAACAAGAGACAGTAAAAAAGGTTTACACAGGGTCTTAATCTAAAAAGAATCCTTGGAACGGGTCCCTGCTGCATGTCTGCGCCTGTGTCTCCATTGTGCCGTATCCTGGGCAGGTGTAGCATGATGGTCATCTATAAAAGAGAGGAATTTAGGTGAAAAAGTTGTCGTGCAGAGAGATAGTTTTTAAAGAAACCATGTATAACTAGAAATGAGTATAAATTGCCACTTCTCTGTGCGCGTTGGGCCCCTTGTATTTGTAATAGGGGCGTGGCCATCAATCCGGTATGAATTACATATAGCAGCACCGGACTCGTCTAACCGCGTCCGTGGTCTTGACGACCTATCAAATACTTTAGTTGGCGAGGCCGTTTTTAGTGTGCGACTGCCAAGGCAGTCGCATTCTCTTCAGTGCGCAAGGGTCGCTTAATACTTTCGTTCACTGTAATGATGCCGTGTGGACCGGGCATCTTGAGCGTCAGGGAAGCGTAATGTGGTATTGCATTAAAGCGAGCAAAAGCTTTGCGTCCAAGTAGTGCTTGATAGCCACTTTGGAACGGAGCGATGTGGAAGGTTAAATGTTCGCTACGGAAGTTATCAGGGAAGCCGAATATAACCTTTAGTAGTAGGGAGCCCGTGCAATGAGCCCATGGGCCTGGCGTTACTCCTTTAAAGGTAGTATTGCTATGGCAAATTTTCGTTGGGTCTATCCCCATTTCACGGATTGTATCCTGGTATATCAGGTTGAGACTGCTGCCACCGTCCATCAGGACTCGTGTGAAGTGGTATCCGTCGATTATTGGGTCTAATACCAGGGCAGCCCATCCTGCATGCCGGATACTTGCTGAGTAATCACGATGGTCGAAAGTGATCGGTTGAGACGACCAGTGGCAGGACTCCGCGGTGATAGGCCCTTGGGCATATTTTTCTGGGAGTGCCATTTTGTTTCTCCACTTGATCACGTGTAACACGTTTACTATTTTGACTTCTGGTGGAAATTTCTTTTGTTCCCCAGTGTCTTGCTTGAGAGGCTCATCCTCGTCTTCGCTTGGTGTATCCTCCCCCTTGTGTACGACGCTGAGCTTGCCGTACTGCTTGAAGACCCAACATTCTCTGTGGGTATGATTAGTGGGTTTACCAGCGGTGCTATGGATCTGATATATTTGGTCCAGAATTTTGTTTAGGCTGGACAGTTCGTCTCTGGCGCCTTTAGAGGGCGGCTTTTGCTGACCTGGCCGAGAGCTTTTGAATCCAGCGTTTACTGCCGTGCTCTTCGTGCTGTCTTCTTTATTCCAGCGTTTGTTATTGCTGTTGGCGCCGTGATTTCCCGTTTCCATCTCTAACTTCGGATGTACTGGGGTTGCTGGTGCTGCATCTGGCTAGCCAGCTGTCCTCACCCGCGCAAAAGCGGGTCATGAGGCTTGTTAATGCTGCCATTATTCTCGGCTTTTCTTGGCCGAGGTGTCTGGCAAGCCATTCGTCACGGACGCTATGCTTAAAAGCTGCCAAGGCTTTGGCGTCCGGATAGTCGACAATTTGGTTCTTTTTAGTAAGAAACCTGTTCCAAAGCTTTCGGGCTGACTCTCCGGGCTGTTGAGTTATATGACTCAAATCATCCGCGTCCGGAGGTCGGACATAAGTCCCTTGAAAATTTGCCCGAAAGGCGTCTTTGAGCTCTTCCCAACTTCCAATGGATCTTTTGGGGAGGCTCTTAAGCCAGTGCCGAGCTGGCCCTTTGAGTTTGAGGGGTAAATACTTAATGGCGTGGAGATCATGTCCCCGAGCCATGTGGATATGGAGGATATAGTCCTCAATCCAGACCCCAGGGTCTGTTGTTCCATCGTATGCCTCTATGTTTACGGGTTTGAATCCCTTTGGAAATTCATGGTCCAGCACCTCATCGGTGAAACATAGGGGGTGTGCAGCACCCCTATATCTGGGTGTACCGCGTTGTTCGGATGTTTGTTGTGTTGCATCATATGCTGGAGCATGCTTGCATGGTCCATAGATGGATCTGGTTTCGCCCTCCTTTTGATGCGAGCCCTCGCGTAGACCGCGTACTGGCTTATGTGCGGTGTTGCTTGCCGCTTTATGTTGGCCGTGAGGTCGTCTATCCGGCCAGATGGTTGTTTTATTTTTGGTTGTGGGGGGTCTGAGGCCTCCTCATCAAATTCAGGTAGCAACTTCCACTTTGGGTAGCTCTTGGTGGGGTGATTGCCGCCGTACTTCGCTGCTGTGTTGAGTACTTTACTCCATCTGATTTGGAGTGTGTCCTGTGCAGCCTTGAGCCTTTGCTTCTGCTTTTTCAGACTGCTCGCGGTGGCAACAAGCCTTTGACGGGCATTCTGTTGCTCCGGGTGCCTGTCCGGCGTTATGTCGTCCAGACTATTATCTTTGACAGAATTGGTTTGTTCGGTTTGATTCTCCGTATTGCCGTGGTCCGGCGGTGGTTCGCCCTGCTCCAACGCTGGGTCTGTATGATCGTTATTTCTGCCGAGGCGGGATTTGGGGCGGCGCTTGCGCCGCCACTTTGACTGCTTCTCGAGGGAACAAGCCATTAGTGCATCCTTCCTTTCCTCGTCGTCGTCTTCTTTTGGTGTGTCCACCATGTATACGTCATATGATGAGGTGGACGTCCAGCGCCCTGTGGGCGGTGGTTCCTCTTCCCCTCCCGCATCGTCGTCCATACCGTCGATGTCTTCGGAGTCGAAGTCAAGCATGTCGGTTGAGTCATCGACAGTGGCTATTAAGTGGGTGGTGGGTGGGCGTCGAATTTCATCGTTGTTCGCATCCCAATCCCGTGGGCCATAATCCGGCCAGGGCTCTCCTGACAAAGAGAGAGACCTTAGTGAATTCAGAATGTCACCGAAGGGCGAGTGCTGAAAGATATCCGTGGCGGTGAATTCCATGATCGGCGCCCAATCGGATTCGATTGGCAGGGGCGCGGGCGGTTCGGAGTCAGAAAAAGAGTCCGGCACCTTGGAGTCACGGGCTGCGCAGAGGATTATGCTGGAGTTCGGCTCGATCGCCGTTGAGACTGCAGCCCCTGAGGCGGTGTCTAACCACCCGTCCTCGATTGGCGCAGTTGGCTCTGAGCTAAGGGTCGGAGCTGATGCGGGCGCGGCCTCTGGGGTACTGTTCGGCGGCAGAGCTAGGTCATACCCATCGTGACAGTGCGGCGCGCTCGGCTGTGGCTTGAATCCGTCGAAGATCAAGTCTCCGCGGATGTCGGCCATTTAGTTCAAACTTCCAAATCTGACTTGACGGCCAGGGGCGTAGCTTTTAATCTGCTCCAAATGGCCATGCGAATTAGCCCGCAGTGCAAAGCCGCCGAATGCGAAGATCTGTCTGGGGAGAAAAGTCTCACCCTGGACCGCATCGCTATCGATGATAGTAGGAGCCATCAAGCCTAACGGCGATGACACAGAGGAACTCTCAATGAAAGCACCTATGTCGGTGTCAAGACCGGCGGATCTCGGGTAGGGGCTCCCGAACTGTGCACCGATGCCTAGGACGGATGGTAACAGGAGGCAGGGGACACAATGTTTTACCCAGGTTCGGGCCCTCTTGATGGAGGTAAAACCCTACGTCCTGCTTGATTGATATTGATGATATGGGTAGTACAAGAGTAGATCACCACGAGATCAGAGAGGCTAAACCCTAGAAGCTAGCCTATGATATGATTGTATGTTGTGATTGTTGTCCTACGGACTAAAACCCTTCGTTTTATATAGACACCGAAGAGGGTTAGGGTTACACAAGGTCGGTTACAAAGGAGGAGATATCCATATCCGTATTGCCTAGCTTGCCTTCCACGCCAAGTAGAGTCCCATCCGGACACGAGACGAAGTCTTCAATCTTGTATCTTCATACTCTAACAGTCTGGCCAATGGAGACAGTCCGGCTGTCCGGAGACCCCCTAATCCAAGACTCCCTCACCGGTATTGAGGGGCAGTGCCAACCCCGTTGTTTTTTGAAGAGGATCCGGGTTCCGTTGCCTGCCCGGGGTCTATCCCCCCGACAATCACTATGGTAGGGCGAAAGATCCTTGACGTTGAAGACGTTGCTCACGTTGTACTTGTCGCGCGGGAGGTCAATCTTGTAAGCATTGTTGTTGTAGCGTGCAAGCACCTTGAAGGGTCCATCCGCTCATGGTAGAAGTTTGGACTTCTGTTCGTTGGGGAAACGGTCCTTGCGAAGGTGTAGCCACACGAGGTCTCCAATTTGAATATCATGGGTTGCTTGTTGATGTTGAGCTTGGTCGCGAGTCATTGTACTTGGCGCTCGATGGTGTGCCTTGTATCTTCATGCATCTTCTTGAGATAGTTCACTCGGGTACTCGCTTCCATGCTGATGCGCTCTTGTAGTGGTAGAGGAAGAATGTCCAATGGGGACAACTGGTTGAAACCGTAGATGACCTCGAAGGGGGACTTACCGGTAGTTGAATGTATTGCGCGGTTGTAGGCGTACTCGGCGACGGGTAGGCACTCATCCCATTCCTTGATTTTCCTCTTGATCAACACGTGTAGTAAAGTGGAGAATGTATAGTTATTCACCTCCGTTTGGCCGTCGGTTTGTGGATGGTATGCCGTGGAGAATAGTAGCTTGATTCCGAGTTTGGCGCATAAGGTTTTCCAAAAGTAGCTTAGGAACTTGACGTCGTGGTCCGAGACTATCGTCTTTGGTACTCCATGGAGGTGCAATATTTCCCCACAAAAGAGAGTGGCAACATGTGAAGCATCGTCTATCTTGTTGCAAGGAATGAAATGAGCCATCTTAGAGAATCGGTCCACAACAACAAACACGGAATCCTTTCCATTTCTAGTTCTAGGAAAACCAAGCACAAAATCCATGCTAATATCTTCCCATGGTTGATACGGAATTGCAAGAGGCATATAGAGACCTTGGGATTGAGCTTTAGACTTAGCTTTGCGACATTAGAGCATCAGTTGGTGAAGCGGTTGATGTCGCAGAACATCTTGGGCCAAAAATAGTTCTTGGAGAGCGTAGCAAATGTCTTATCGCATCCAAAGTGTCCCATTAGTCCTCCTCCATGAGATTCTTGCAAAATCAACAAACGAGAGAAAAACTCGGGGATGCATAGTTTGTTAGCTCTCATAAGGTAACCATATTTGATGTAATAGTGTTCCCAAGATGTATGCGTCAAACATTTGGCATAAGGAATAGCAAAATTAGGATCATGCGCATACATGTCTTTTATGTGTTCAAAGCCAATGACATCCAATTCAAGTTGAGTAACAAGCATGCACATGCGGGAAAGAGCGTCCGCCACAACATTTTCCTTACCTTTAATGTACTTGATGATATAAGGAAATGACTCTATGAATTCACTCCATTTAGCATGACGCTTATTCAACTTAGTTTGACCCTTAAGGTATTTAAGCGTTTCATGATCGGTATGAATGACAAATTCATGAGGGCGAAGATAATGTTCCCATTCATGAAAAACTCGCACTAAAGCATATACTCCCTCTGTTCGGAATTACTTGTCTTGAAAATGGATGTATCTAGAATTAAAATACGTTTAGATACATCCATTTCTGTGACAAGTAATTCCGAACGGAGGGAGTAGCTCTTTGTCATAGATGGGGTAATTGAGTTGCGCTCCGGAAAGTTTCTCACTAAAGTAAGCTATGGGGCGCTTCTATTGCGTTAACACACCTCCTATGCCATTACCACTAGCATCGCAATGAATCTCAAAGGGTTTGTCAAAGTTGGGTAAAGCAATCACAGGAGCATGAGTAAGCAAATTCTTAAGCTCATTGAATGCGGTATCTTGGGATGGTCCCCAAACAAAAGGTGATTCTTCTTGCTCAAAGCATGCAAAGATGAAGCAATGGTGCTAAAGTGCTTCACAAATCTACGGTAGAAACCTACTAAACCAAGGAAGCTACGCACTTGTTGCAAGTTGGTTGGTTGAGGCCAATTCCTAATAGCGTTGATCTTAGATTCATCAACATGAACACCCTTAGAAGACACAACGAAACCCAAGAAAACAAGCTTGTCAACACCGAAAAGGCATTTGTCCATATTAGCAAAAAGGTTCTCTTTTCTAAGAGTTTGTAGCACGGTCTTAAGGTGGGTGACATGATCTTTGAGAGATTTTCTAAACACAAGAATATCATCAAAGTAGTGCACAACAAATACACCAATACAAGGTCGAAAAACAAAATGCATGGGGCGCATGAAAGTACCGGGTGCTTTGGATAAACCCATTGGCATAACAAGACATTCATATAAGCCAAATTTGGTCTTAAATGCGGTTTTCCATTTATCACCTTCTTGGATGCGTATTTGATAGTAGCCACTCTTAAGATCAATCTTAGAGAAAATTGTGGCTCCGCAAAGTTCATCAAGCATATCGCACTGTGGCTCCGCTAGGCATGGAATAGGGTAACAATAACGCACGGTAATAGAATTGATAGCATGGCAATCGTAACACATGAGAAATGTACCATCTTTCTTGGGAACAAGGATTACCGGGACGACACAAGGGCTCAAACTTTCTCATACATGGCCATTGTTGATGAGTTGTTGTACTTGCCGTTGGATCTCCTTAGTTTCCTTGGGGTTGACGTGGTAGGAAGCCTTGTTAGGAAGAGGAGCTCCCGGGATGAGGTCAATTCGGTGCTCGATGCCTCGTAGAGGAGGTAGACCCGGAGGTAGCTCGTCGGGGAAAACATCTTCGAATTCCTGCAATAGAGAAGATAACACTAAAGGTAGATTGTGAGAGGTGTTAGCTTTTGGTGCTTCGTCCTTGCACAAAAGGACATAGTGCATGACACTAGATGGGTTCTCACACACTTCTCTTATCTCACTTTGGGTGGCAAATAGAACTAAGTTCTTCTTGTCGCTCATCATGGAGGCACTCATTTTGGGCTTGTGGCGCTCACTCTCTTTTTGGTGGTTCGCTCTCTCACTATTCTCTCCATGATGGGTGGTTTGCTTGTCGGCGATCACTTGGCTTGGAGACATAGGGCGGAGTACGTACTCCTTTCCTTTCATCTTGAATATATATTGATTCATTCGGCCGTTGTGCATGACACCTCGATCAAATTGCCATGGTCGCCCAAGAAGAAGGTGGAAAACGGTCATTGGAACGACATCACACTCCAAAGTGTCTTCGTAAGCTTCGATTTTGAAGGAGACTTGCACTCTATGCTCGACTTGGATAGTGCCAGAGTCGCTAAGCCATTGAACTTTGTAGGGATGTGGGTGCTTTGTCTTGACCAATTGGAGCTTGGAGCAAAGTTCTTCACTTGCTAAGTTATGGCAACTCCCTCCATCGATGATGACCTTGACAGACCTTCCATTGATGCCATCCTTGGTATGAAAGATATGTCATCTTTGGTCTTCTTCTTGTTGATGTTGAAGAGTCAAGACCTTGGAGACAACTAGAGTGAGGCTTGAATCTTCGTCACAAAAGACTTGTTCCTCTTCATCTTCGTTCACTTGCTGGTGCATTTCCACTTGCTCAAGTGCTTCCATTTCTCCTTCACTCATGGAGTCATATGTACCATCGTCGTTGAGGATCATGGTGCGCTTGTTTGTACACTCAAAGGACTTGTGGCCTCGGCCTCCGCATGTGAAGCATTTGAAGGAACTTGTCTTGACGGTCTCGTCAGTTGGGGTAGAGGATGATGAAGCTCTCTGCTTGAAGTTGCTTATTGTAGGAGGATGACTTGAGGTTGTCGAAGCTTTCTTGTAACTCGACTTGTCGGCGTTTCTTGTAGATGGCTTGGTTGAGGTAGAAGTTGTTGGAGTCGTTGAAGCTTGGTTGTTGTACAAGCCATAGGACTTGGACGAGAACTTGGCATATTTGAAGTCATCTTGCACTTGAAGTTCCGCTTTGGTAGCTTGATGCACTAGCTCGATGAGGTTCGAGTATGGTTGGAAGTCGGCGATCTTCTTGATAGGATGATTGAGTCCATTCAAGAAACAAGCCATAGTTTGCTCATCATCTTCTGTGACATTGGCTCGTATCATGGCAATCTCCATTTCCTTGTAGTATTCTTCAACGCTCTTGGTTCCTTGCTTGAGGAGTTGGAGTTTCTTGAAGAGGTCGCGGTTGTAGTAGGTTGGCACGAACCGTGCTCTCATGACATCCTTCATTTGCGCCCAAGTAGTGATGGGTGGTTCACCTCTTGCCTCTCGACTCTCAATGGCTTGTTCCCACCAAATGAGGACATAGTCTTGGAACTCAAGGGATGCCATCGCGATATTCTTCTCTTCCTCGTAGTTGTGCAAGCGGAAGTTTTTGTCGACCTTCAATGCCCATGATAGGTACTCTTCGTGATCATTGCTTCCATTGAACTTGGGCATGGTGAACTTAAGCTTGATGTATCTTTGTTCTTCATTGTGTTGGGGTCGAGGATGATGACGTCCTTGACAAGGAGGATCGTCTCTCTCAACTTGTTCTTGTCTTGGAGGATCTCCATTGTCTTCTTTATCTTGTTGAACTTGAGGTTCTTGGCGAGGTTGTGGGCGAGCTTGAGGAACTTGAAGATGCACACGGGATGGGTATATTCGTTCATGAACTTCATCACGGAGCACTTCTTGATGCTTACGAGCTTGTCGGCCTCGGTTGGCTCTGGCTCGACTTGAATCTCGGAGGGCTTGTTGCCCCTCAAGTGCTTGAGCTTCTCGCAATTATTGCTCTTGACGTTGTGCTTCGACATCTTGTGCATCTTGGTATAGGCGCACTCGCTCTTCCTCTTCGTGTTGGCGTTGGTGTTGTTGTTCTCGTGCTTGCGCAAAGGTAGATTGGTTTTGATGATGTCGTTGTTCTTGAGAGTTGTTGTCGTGTAGAGGATTGCGGTTTGCTTGACGATCTTGGCGCGCGGCACGTCGAAGAGTATTCGATGTCGGTGTACTTGAGCCGGAGATGGTGTAGCGGAGTGTCGACTTGAGTGGCTCCGTCTTGATGAGGATGAAGTGGAAGAAGAGCGGTTGAGCAACACAAGAAGTTGGTGGTAAGAAGTATGACTATCACCGCCCACAACTCTTTGTGTTCTACTCGTGCATATCATCTACACATAGACCTGGCTCTGATGCCACTGTTGGGAAACATGGCATGCAATTTCAAAAAAATTCTTACGCTCACGCAAGATCTATCTAGGAGATGCATAGCAACGAGAATGGGAGAGTGTGTCTACGTACCCTCGTAGACCGAAAGTGAACGCTTGACAACGCGGTTGATGTAGTCAAACTTCTTCTCGTTCCGACCGATCAATCACCGAACGTACGGCACCTCCGAGTTCTGCACACGTTCAGCTCGATGACGTCCCTCAAACTCTTGACCAACAAAGTACAAATGGAATGAAACCTTTGGGAACGTGATTTTCGGGACAAACATGATCCAAAGGACTTGGACCCTACGTCAAGACATCAACCAGGAGGCCATGAGGTAGGGGTAGGCGCGCCCTCCACCCTCGTGGGCCCCCTGTTGCTCCACTGACATACTCCTTCCTCCTATATATATACCTACATACCCCCAAACTACCAGATACAGAGCCAAAACCCTAATTCCACCGCCGTAACTTTCTGTATCCATGAGATCCCATCTTGGGGCCTGTTCCGGAGCTCCGCCGGAGGGGGCATCGACCATGGAGGGCTTCTACATCAACACCATAGCCCTTCCGATGAAGTGTGAGTAGTTTACCTTAGACCCACGGGTCCATAGTTATTAGCTAGATGGCTTCTTCTCTCTTTTTGGATATCAATACAAAGTTCTCCCCCTCTCTTGTGGAGATCTATTCAAAGTAATCTTCTTTTGCGGTGTGTTTGTTGAGACCAATGAATTGTGGGTTTATGATCAAGTTTATCTATGAACAATATTTGAATGTTCTATGAATTCTTTTATGTATGATTGGTTATCTTTGCAAGTCTCTTCAAATTATCAGTTTGGTTTGGCCTACTAGATTGATCTTTCTTGCAATGGGAGAAGTGCTTAGCTTTGGGTTCAATCTTGCGGTGTCCTTTCCCAGTGACAGTAGGGGCAGCAAGGCACGTATTGTATTGTTGCCATCGAGGATAACAAGATGGGGTTTATTTCATATTGCATGAGTTTATCCCTCTACATCATGTCATCTTACTTAAAGCGTTACTCTGTTCTCTTGAACGTAATACTCTAGATGCATGTTTGATAGCGGTCGATGTGTGGAGTAATAGTAGTAGATGCAGGCAGGAGTCGGTCTACTTGTCTCGGACGTGATGCCTATATACATGATCATACCTAGATATTCTCATAACTATGCTCAATTCTGTCAATTGCTCAACAGTAATTTGTCTACCCATCATGAATACTTATGCTCTCGAGAGAAGCCACTAGTGAAACCTATGGCCCCTGGGTCTATCTTCCATCATATTAATCTTCCAATACTTAGTTATTTTTATTGCCTTTTATTTTACTTTGCATCTTTATTATAAAAATACCAAAAATATTATCTTATCATATCTATGAGATCTCACTCTCGTAAGTGACCGTGTAGGGATTGACAACCCCTTATCGCGTTGGTTGTGAGGATTTATTTGTTTGTGTAGGTGTGCGGGACTCATGCGTGGCCTCCTACTAGATTGATACCTTGGTTCTCAAAAACTGAGGGAAATACTTACGCTACTTTGCTACACCACCATTTCCTCTTCGAGGGAAAACCAACGCAAGTGCTCAAGAGGTAGCAAGAAGGATTTCTGGCGCCGTTGCCGGGGAGGTCTACACAAAAGTCAACAAACCAAGTACCCAGCACAACCCTTATCTCCCGCATTACATTATTTTCCATTTGCCTCTCGTTTTCCTCTCCCCCACTTCACCCTTGCTGTTTTATTCGCCTTCTCTCTCTATCCTCCCTCTCTTTCTCTATTTGCCGCTTTTTGCTTGTTTCTTGTTTTCTTGTGTGTTGGATTGCTTACTTGTCATGATGGCTCAAGATAACACTAAATTGTGTGACTTTACCCATACCAACAACAATGATTTTATTAGCACTCCGATTGCTCCTCTTACCGATGCTGAATCTTGTGAAATTAATGTTGCCTTGCTGAATCTTGTCATGAAAGATCCGTTTTCCGGCCTTCCTAGTGAATATGCCGCTACTCATCTAAATAGCTTCGCTGATTTGTGTGATATGCAAAAGAAGAAAGATGTGGATAATGATGTTGTTAAATTGAAGCTATTTCCTTTTTTGCTTAGAGATCGTGCTAAAGCTTGGTTTTCGTTTTTGCCTAAAAATAGTATTGATTCGTGGAATAAGTGCAAAGATGCTTTTATCTCTAAGTATTTCCCTCCCGCTAAGATCATCTCTCTTAGAAACGATATTATGAATTGTAAGCAACTTGATCACGAACATGCTGCACAAGCTTGGGAGAGGATGAAATTAATGATACGTAATTGCCCTACGCATGGTTTGAATTTGTGGATGATTATACAAATTTTTTATGCCGGATTGAATTTTGCTTCTAGAAATCTTTTAGACTCGGCCGCGGGAGGCACTTTTATGGAAATCACTTTAGGAGAAGCTACTAAACTCCTAGATAATATTATGGTTAATTATTCTCAATGGCACACTGAAAGATCTACTAATAAGAAAGTGCATGCGATAGAAGAAATTAATGTTTTGAGTGGAAAGATGGATGAACTTATGAAATTATTTGCTAATAGAAGTTTTTCTTATGATCCCAATGATATGCCTTTGTCTACTTTAATTGAGAATAATAACGAATCTATGGATGTGAATTTTGTTGGTAGGAATAATTTTGGTAACAATGCATATAGACGAAACTTTAACCCTAGGCCGTATCCTAGTAATTACTCTAATAATTATGGTAATTCCTACAACAATTCTTATGGAAACTATAATAAGATGCCCTATGATTTTGAATCTAATATTAAAGAATCTATTACTTCGCAAAAGAATTTCAATGCTTTGATTGAAGAAAAATTGCTTAAGATTGATGAGTTGGCTAGGAACATTGATATAATTTCTCTTGATGTTGATTCTTTGAAACTTAGATCTATTCCACCTAAGCATGATATCAATGGGTCTCTCAAAGACATGAGAATTTCCATTGATGAGTGCAAAGAAAGAACCGCTAGGATGCGTGCTAAGAAAGATTGCTTTATAAAAGCGTGTTCTTCTAGTTTCCATGATAATAAAGATGAAGATCTAAAAGTTATTGATGTGTCCCCTGTTAAATCTTTGTTTTGCAATATGAATCTTGATAACGATGGGACTGAATATGATCCACCTTTACGTAGAAGGCGTTCCCAGAATTCAGAGTCTTTAGATCTTGATGCTAAAATTGTTAAAAGTGGGATTGAAGAAGTCAAAACTTTAAATATTAATGAACCCACTATTTTAGATTTCAAGGAATTTAATTATGACAATTGCTCTTTGATAGATTGTATTTCCTTGTTGCAATCTGTGCTAAATTCTCCTCATGCTTATAATCAAAATAAGCTTTCACTAAACATATCGTTGATGCTTTGATGCAATCTTATGAAGAAAAACTTGATTTGGAAGTTTCTATCCCTAGAAAACTTTATGATGAGTGGGAACCTACTATTAAAATTAAAATTAAATATCATGAATGCTATGCTTTGTGTGATTTGGGTGCTAGTGTTTCCACGATTCCAAAGACTTTGTTTGATTTGTTAGGTTTCCGTGATTTTGATGATTGCTCTTTAAACTTGCACCTTGCGGATTCCACTATTAAGAAACCTATGGGAAGAATTAATGATGTTCTTATTGTTGCAAATAGGAATTATGTGCCCGTAGATTTTATTGTTCTTGACATAGATTGCAATCCTTCATGTCCTATTATTCTTGGTAGAACTTTCCTTAGAACGATTGGTGCAATTATTGATATGAAGGAATGAAATATTAGATTCCAATTTCCATTAAGGAAAGGCATGGAACACTTTCCTAGAAATAAAATTAAATTACCTTATGAATCTATTATGATAGCCACTTATGGCTTGCCTACCAAAGATGGCAACACCTAGACCTATCCTTGCTTTTTATGCCTAGCTAGGGGCGTTAAACGATAGCACTTGTTGGGAGGCAACCCAATTCTATTTTTATTCCTTGATTTTTTTATCTTGTTTAGTAATAAATAATTTATCTAGCCTCTTTTTTGGTTGTGTTTTTTGTGTTTAATTAGTGTTTGTGCCAAGTAGAACCGTTGGGAAGACTTGGGGAAAGTCTTGTTAATCTTGCTGTAAAAAACAGAAACTTTAGCGCTCACGAGAACTGCTGCCATTTTTATTTGGAAAGTTCTATTTAGTTAATTAGTTTTGCAGATAATTAATAGATAAATTCCTAACGTCCAGAAATTTATTTTAGAATTTTGGGGGTTCCAGATCTTGCGTTATCTACAGATTACTACAGACTGTTCTGTTTTTGACAGATTCTGTTTTTCGTGTGTTGTTTGCTTATTTTGATGAATATATGGCTAGTAAAATAGTTTATAACCATAGAGAAGTTGGAATACAGTAGGTTTAACACCAATATAAATAAATAATGAGTTCATTATAGTACCTTGAAGTGGTGTTTTCTTTTCTTTCGCTAACGGAGCTCAAGAGATTTTCTACTTTAAGTTTTGTGTTGTGAAGTTTTCAAGTTTTGGGTAAAGATTTGATGGATTATGTAACAAGGAGTGGCAAGATCCTAAGCTTGGGGATGCCCATGGCACCCCCAAGATAATCTAAGGACACCCAAAAGCCAAAGCTTGGGGATGCCCCGGAAGGCATCTCCTCTTTCGTCTACTTCTATCGGTAACTTTACTTGGAGCTATATGTTTATTTACCACATGATATGTGTTTTGCTTGGAGTGTCTTGTATTATTTGAGTCTTTATTTGTTAGTTTTCCACAATCATGCTTTCTGCACACACCTTTTTGAGAGAGACACACATGATTCGGAAATCATTAGAATACTCTATGTGCTTCACTTATATCTTTTGAGTTATATAGTTTTTGCTCTAGTGCTTCACTTATATCTTTTAGAGCACGGTGGTAGATTTGTTTTATAGAAACCATTGTTCTCTCATGCTTCACTTAGATTATTTTGAGAGTCCTACAAAACAGCATGGTAATTTGCTTTAATTATTTGAGGCATTCAAGATTACTAAATAAAATTTTCTTACGAGTGTGTTGAATACTATGAGAAGTTTGAAACTTGATAATTGTTTTGAGATATGGAGATGGTGATATTAGAGTCGTGCTAGTTGAGTAGTTGTGAATTTGAGAAATGCTTGTGTTGAAGTTTGTGATTCCCGTAGCATGCACGTATGGTGAACTGTTATGATGTATTTATTGATTGTCCTCCTTATGAGTGGCGGTCGGGGACGAGCGATGGTGTTTTCATACCAATCTATCCGCCTAGGAGCATGCACATAAAGTATGTGAGTTCTTTATGACTAATGTTGAGTCCATGGATTATACACACTCTCACTCTTCCACCATTGCCAGCCTCTCTAACACCATGCACCTTTCGCCAGTATCATACACCCACCATATACCTTCCTCAAAGCATCCACCATACCTACCTATCATGGCATTTCCATAGCCATTCCGAGATATATTGCCATGCAACTTTACACCGTTTCGTTTATCATTACACGCTCCATCATTGTCATATTGCTTTGCATGATCATGTAGTTGACATTTTAGTTGTGGCAAAGCCACCATTCATAATTCTTTCATATAAGTCACTCATGCATCATTGCTATCCCGGTACACCGCCGGTGGCATTCATATAGAGTCATACTTTGTTCTAGTATCGAGTTGTAACCATTGAGTTGTAAATAAATAGAAGTGTGATGATCATCATGCATAGAGTATTGTCCCAAAAAAGGGAAGAAAGGCCAAAGAAAAAAAAGAAGGCCAAAAAAGGGCAATACTACTATCCTTTTTCCACACTTGTGCTTCAAAGTAGCACCATGATCTTCATGATAGAGAGTCTCCTATGTTATCACTTTCATATACTAGTGGGAATTTTTCATTATAGAACTTGGCTTGTATATTCCAATGATGGGCTTCCTCAAAATGCCCTAGGTCTTCGTGACCAAGCAAGTTGGATGCACACCCACTTAGTTTCTTTTTGTTGAGCTTTCATATACTTATAGCTCTAGTGCATCCGTTGCATGGCAATCCCTACTCACTCACATTGATATCTATTGATGGGCATCCCCATAGCCCGTTGATACGCCTAGTTGATGTGAGACTATCTCCCCCCTTTTTGTCTTCTCCACAACCACCATTCTATTCCACCTATAGTGCAATATCCATGGCTCACGCTCATGTATTGCGTGAAGATTGAAAAAGTTTGAGAACGTTAAAAGTATGAAACAATTGCTTGGCTTGTCATCGGGGTTGTGCATGATTTGAATACTTTGTGTGGTGAAGATGGAGCATAGCCAGACTATATGATTTTGTAGGGATAACTTTCTTTGGCCATGTTATTTTGAAGAGACATAATTGCTTAGTTAGTATGCTTGAAGTATTATTATTTCTATGTCAATATTAACTTTTGTCTCGAATCTTTCAGATCTGAATATTCATACCACAATTAAGAGAATTACATTGAAATTATGCCAAGTAGCATTCCACATAAAAAAATCTGTTTTTATCATTTACCTACTCGAGGACGAGCAGGAATTAAGCTTGGGGATGCTTGATACATCTCCAAGGTATCTATAATTTTTGATTGCTCCATGCTATATTATCTGAATATTCATACCACAATTAAGAGAATTACATTGAAATTATGCCAAGTAGCATTCTGTTTTGGACATTATTGGGCTTTATTATACAATTTTATATTATTTTTGGGACTAACCTATTAACCGGAGGCCCAACCCAGAATTGCTGTTTTTTTGCCTATTTAGGGTTTCACAGAAAAAGAATATCAAACGGAGTCCAAACGGAATGAAACCTTCGGGAACGTGATTTTCGAAACGAACATGATCCAGAGAACTTGGACCCTATGTCAAGACATCAACCAGGAGGCCACGAGGTAGGGGGCGCGCCCTCCACCCTCATGGTCCCCCTGTTGCTCCACCGACGTACTCCTTCCTCCTATATATACCTACGTACCCCCAAACTACCAAATACGGAGCCAAAACCCTAATTCCATCGCCGTAACTTTCTGTATCCATGAGATCCCGTCTTGGGGCCTGTTCCGGAGCTCCACCGGAGGGGGCATGATCACGGAGGGCTTCTACATCACCACCATAGCCTTTCCGATGAAGTGTGAGTAGTTTAGCTCAGACCTACGGGTCCATAGTTATTAGCTAGATGGCTTCTTCTCACTTTTTGGATCTCAATACAAAGTCCCCCCCCTCTCTTGTGGATATCTATTCGATGTAATATTCTTTTGCGGTGTGTTTGTTGAGATCGATGAATTGTGGGTTTATGATCAAGTTTATCTATGAACAATATTTGAATCTTCTCTGAATTCTTTTATGTATGATTGGTTATCTTTGCAAGTCTCTTCGAATTATCAGTTTGGTTTGGCCTACTAGATTGATCTTTCTTGCAATGGGAGAAGTGCTTAGCTTTGGGTTCAATCTTGCGGTGTCCTTTCCCAGTGACAGTAGGGGCAGCAAGGCACGTATTGTATTGTTGCCATCGAGGATAACAAGATGGGGTTTATTTCATATTGCATGAGTTTATCCCTCTACATCATGTCATCTTACTTAAAGCGTTACTCTGTTCTCTTGAACGTAATACTCTAGATGCATGTTTGATAGCGGTCGATGTGTGGAGTAATAGTAGTAGATGCAGGCAGGAGTCGGTCTACTTGTCTCGGACGTGATGCCTATATACATGATCATACCTAGATATTCTCATAACTATGCTCAATTCTGTCAATTGCTCAACAGTAATTTGTCTACCCACCGTGAATACTTATTCTCTCGAGAGAAGCCACTAGTGAAACCTATGGCCCCCGGGTCTATCTTCCATCATATTAATCTTCCAATACTTAGTTATTTTTATTGCCTTTTATTTTACTTTGCATCTTTATCATAAAAATACCAAAAATATTATCTTATCATATCTATGAGATCTCACTCTCGTAAGTGACCGTGTAGGGATTGACAACCCCTTATCGCGTTGGTTGCGAGGATTTATTTGTTTGTGCAGGTGCGAGGGACTCGTGCGTGGCCTCCTACTGGACTGATACCTTGGTTCTCAAAAACTGAGGGAAATACTTACGCTACTTTGCTGCACCACTGAGGGAGTCCTGGATTAGGGGGTATCCGGATAGCCGGACTATATCCTTTGGCCGGACTGTTGGACTATGAAGATACAAGATTGAAGACTTCGTCCCGTGTCCGGATGGGACTCTCCTTGGCGTGGAAGGCAAGCTTGGCAATACGGATATGTAGATCTCCTTCCTTGTAACCGACTCTGCGTAACCCTAGCCCCCTCCGGTGTCTATATAAACCGGAGGGTTTAGTCCGTAACAACAACAATCATACCATAGGCTAGCTTCTAGGGTTTAGCCTCTTCGATCTCGTGGTAGATCAACTCTTGTAATACTCATATCATCAAGATCAATCAAGCAGGAGTAGGGTTTTACCTCCATCGAGAGGGCCCGAACCTGGGTAAAAACATCGTGTCCCCCGTCTCCTGTTACCATCCGCCTAGACGCACAGTTCGGGACCCCCTACCCGAGATCCACCGGTTTTGACACTGACATTGGTGCTTTCATTGAGAGTTCCACTGTGCCGTCACCGTAAGGAAGGATGCCTCGTCTCGAAAAACAACATTACCGCCGGGGGAGCCCTGGCTGTCGGCCAAACTCTCCGGCTAGGCAGTTTCATCATGACCGCCCGTTCGGCTGCTGCACCGACGATGACTTCTCGGGTCATCGAAAACAACCTCCACGTCGGCTCGGAATTTGCTGAGCAGATGGATCCAATGGAGCTCTCATCCCTAAACGAGCTCTTGGATCGCATCGCCGCCCTTGGGAGTCACTACGGACTATGATTGGATTGGGCTTAAACCCAATCGAGATTAACTCTCCATCGGCCACCCATAATATTGCAGTTGTGGTGGAACAATGCGGCGATTCTTCCTCTATCTTGAGGACTAACTATGTCCGGATTCCTGAGCTCTCCGAGACGGATACCCGTTTACGGGAGGACATCACCCAAGCCCTGAACCTAGAGTCAGGCGACGGGCTAGACTTATCGGGCAACATCCCGGAACCCGACTTCCAAGATTGGAAACTCCTCGGCCCCTGGGTCTCAGATCGGGTAAGGGTTCGGACTCAAATCCACCCACCCACCCAAACATAAACGATCTTTCCCACATCAGGCAAGCGCCCCAGGAAACAGTACATCATTATTGGGCCAGATTCCTCCTTGTGATGAACAAGGTCAAGGATTGTCGCGAGGAAGATGCAGTCTCATTTTTCCGCAATAATTGCATGGACAAGGGAATCCTTAACGCCATTAGTCGCCGTGACATATCACGCTTCACTGACTTGGCGTCCATAGTATGAAAGTACTGTGCGATGGAAAGTGCCTAGAAAACCGAAAAGAAATTTTGGGATAATCCGGCTCCGAATATACACCCAATCCGAAGTAAAAGGGTGCACTATCATAAGACACCCGAGTTAATCTGTCCCTAATAATAAAGCATGGATTGAGTCTCCGGGTTCACCTTCACAATACGCTTTCTTTCTATAAATTTACGCTTTCAGTCGTATATAGTATTATTTTCAAGGTGGTACTAAAATTGTTTCGGTACAAAAGAATTCCGGTGTTACGTGTCGCCCGTCTGGGCCTGGGCAACGTCAATGCTAATGGGCCTTAGAAACCTCCTCCCACCCCTTCTCTCTTTCTTCTCTTCCACCCGATAGCATTACGTGTTTTCGTCCGTCAGTCACCAGAATTTCCGTACGATCTATTTCCTTTGCCAATCACGTTGTTATCGTCTGCCCTCCTATATGGGCCTCGGCCTGCAATTGTCTCGCACGTTGGCATCGAAGCCGGCCCACCTAATCGATTCCATGGTCTTAAATAGTCCCACCTCGCCCTGTTATATTGAACTCTTCCAATTTATATACCTTTTTGATGCTCCTGGGTAACAAGGAAGCGGATCGGGAATTAAGAACCGAAGGATAGCGAGGGCAGAGGAAAAGGAAAGGCCGGCCTGCTGTGGCAGGGATGAGCTGTGAGGCCAGAGGATGCAGGCTGGAATTGAAAATGAATGGTGTGATGACTGATGAGGCCGGAGGATGGATGCAGGCGGGAATTAAGAAGCGAAGGAAGGATAACGAGGAGGTGTGGCTGGCCATATACATGTGTGATGAAGGGAGAAGGCTAATTTCCTGGGAACATCCAATATGTGAAGATAGGATGGCTGCAGGCAGGAATCAAGAACCCAAGGATGATGAGGACAGGGGGGCATGCATGTCAGGATGCTGGCAGCCGGAGGCGTCGGCAGCGCGCAGTCAGCACCCGTCCGCAAACGCAACTTGTAGTATGATTCAATGGTGCCCTTAGTTTCTTTGTGATTAGTTCTTTGACATGCAACATACATGCTCTACCTCGCGAAGAAGCTGTTCGGTGGTCTCATGTTAGTAGGAGACTGAAACTTCATTTTCCTTTGGTCCAAGGTCAAAATTCAGCCCCAGAGTTAAATTGCATGTTTGTGTTTGACAGATCAGGACTAACGTTTGTGCCCAGTTAGACTTTTTTAAGCCGGTGTTCAGTAAGATTAGGAGTACTGTCCGGTCGGCACATGGACAGTGTTGCCTTATATTGAGGAGATGGTCCCTTCCTAAACTTCAATCAACTACTACCAAAACACAAACGATTCCTTGATGGTACCAGGTTGGTATAGCTCTCCTATTACTCTAAATTTTTATATTTTAAAGCTTAGTGTGAACCGCTCAAAAAAAGTGTTAACTAATTATCTGAAACTAGCATTGTTCCGCTATATCAATTTATTAGGGATAAATGTCTCGTGTCTCGAATTAAGTCCACAAAACTCGCTCTCAATAAATTCATCGTTATTCACATGGCTCAATTTATGTTGGATCATGTCACATGTCCCCAACTAAGTCCAACAAACTCTGTCCTCAATCAATTCATCGTTCTTGTTATCAGTGACATAAGTCCCGCAAGCCAGATTCTTGGTCGAGCAAACCATGATTCATGGCAACTATCATTTGCTCCATAGCAAAGCACATGCGAAGGTCACGGCCGTCGATGTGCATAACCTCACCATCATAACATATGCTATTTCTTTTACCCGTTGCAACGCACGGGCATGTTTGCTAGTTACAAAGAAGCAAAAACCCTCTACAGGGCGTGGAACCGTATTGGAGGGATGGCTCGACGGACCCTGCAAAATTCATAGTACAGCGGATACCATACCAACACACAGCCTTAGAGCATGTTGGGTACTCTGGCAGGTGGCCAAAAGTGGTGAGGATCTTCTCATCCCAGGTACCATAGAGCACCATCCCGGGGATAACAATACGGTATTAACAGTCTTTGAGACCTTTGCATCGAATAATAGGTGCAAGCGAACACTCCACAGCCTTGCCGAAATCTGCCACGTGGCAGCAATAAATCCATGGAGTGACACGGCTATTGCCTTCAATGCCAGTGACGAACCTAAATTCCGAACAGCCCGAGCACTAGTTGCACTGGTCCTCAATCCAATTGTGGACGGCTTTCGACTCACCAAAGTACTCATGGACGGCGGCAGTGGATTAAACCTCATCTATGAGGAAACTCTTCAAAAAATGGAAATAGACTGGAACCGCATTGAGCGAAGTAGCACAACCTTCAGAGGAATCATCCCCAGTCGGGAAGCACGCTGTGCTGGGAAAATCGCACGAGATGTGGTATTCGGCACGCCGGAGAACTATAGGTCCGAAGAAATTACATTCCAAGTGGCCCCGTTCAGTAGCGGATACCACGCCCTTTTAGGGCGGGAGGCGTTCACGATCTTCCAAGCCATACCCCATTACGGGTACATGAAGCTCAAAATGCCCGGACCCAACGGAATCATCACTCTCGCTAGTGATCCGGACACAACACTCCGCGCCGAAAACAAAACAGCCGCATTGGCCCTCGAGGCATTATCCGAAGCCCTTTCGGCCGAGGAATTAACTGCGTTACGCTCCACAGTGGACAGGGACGACGCGATACTTGACAAGAGATCCAAGTCCACCTCTTTTAAACCAGCGAATGAAATACTCAAATTCCAAGCCCACCCAACGGACCCTACAAAAACAGCCTCCATCGGGGCACAGTTAAACCCCGCCGTGGACGCCGCACTACGAGAGTTCCTGCGCGAGAATTGGGACATATTCGCCTGGCACCCCTCAGACATGCCAGGAATCCCACGCAGGCTGGCCGAGCACAGCCTTAATATTCTAAAGGGGTTCAAGCTGGTTAAGCAGACTCTTCGGCGTTTCTCTGAACCTAAGAGACAAGCTATGGGAGAGGAACTAGCCAAGTTATTGGAGGCCGGATTCATTAGAGAAATAAAACACCCGGACTGGCTAGCAAACCTGGTGATGGTACCAAAGAAGGACAAATCCTAGCGCCTATGTGTCGATTTCAAGGACCTCAACAAGGCTTGCCCAAAGGATCCCTTCCCCCTCCCCCGCATCGATCAAATTATCGATGCTACCGCAGGACACGATTCATTGTGTTTCCTCGACGCATACTCCGGCTACCACCAAATTAAGATGGCGGAGTCCGACCAAGCCGCAACGGCATTTATCACACCATACGGCCCCTTCTGTTTCAACACAATGCCTTTTGGGCTCAAAAACGCCGATGCAACATATCAGCGCATGATTTAGACATGTCTGGAGAAACAGATTTGCAAAACAGTAGAGGCATACGTAGATGATGGGGTCGTCAAAACCAAACATGTCGACTATCTAATAGACGACTTGAGGCTCACATTCGACAACCTCCGAACATACGACATCAAACTCAATCCGGAAAAATACGTTTTCAGTGTACCAGCCGGAAAGCTCCTGGGTTTCATTGTCTCCAGCAGAGGAATCGAAGAAAATCCAGCCAAAATCCAAGCTCTGTCACATTTGGCTATCCCAACGGACCTCAAACAAATCCAGAAATTAACCGGATGTGTGGCGGCTCTAAGCCGCTTTATCTCCCGCTTAGGAGAAGAGGCATTACCCCTTTATCGCCTCCTTCGGCGCACCGAACACTTCGAGTGGACGGACGCTGCCACAGCCGGATTGGAAGAAATAAAAGCCATACTGGCAACCAACCCAATCCTGGCCGCGCCAAACATCGGCGAACCAATGCTGTTGTACATTGCAGTAACTCATCAGGTTGTAAGCGCAGTGCTCGTCGTCGAACGAGAAACGGACGGACATAAATTCCCCCTTCAAAAGCCAGTATATTATGTATCCACTGCCCTCTCTCCATGCTAATCACGGTACCCACATTATCAAAAGATAGCCTATGCAGTATTCATGGCATCCCGGAAAACTGCGACACTACTTTCAAGAGTGTTCAATTACAGTAGCCTCGGAAGTGCCACTTAATGATATTATAAACAACCGCGATGCCACGGGCCGGATTGCCAAATGGGCCATTGAGCTCCTCCCATTCGACATAACATACAAACCTCGGTGAGCCATTAAATTGCAAGTATTGGCCGACTTTGTCGCCGAATGGACGGAAGCCGAACTCCCTAAAGAGTACGGCGCATACTCCAATTGGATCATGCACTTCGATGGCTCCAAAATGCTGGCTGGTCTGGGGGCTGGCGTCGTCCTGACGTCCCCAACCGGAGGTACAGTTCAATACGTACTACAGATACTGTATACAGACTCCAACAACACAGCCGAATATGAAGCCCTGTTACATGGTCTTCGGATGGCAGTTTCCATGGGCATTCAACGCCTGGAGGTGCGTGGGGATTTGAACCTCGCAATATCCCAAATAAATGGAGACTTTGATGCCAAGGATCCAAAGATGGCGGCCTATCGCAACGCCGTCCTAAAGATGTCAGCTCGGTTCGAGGGGCTCGAATTTCACCATGTGGCTCGGGAAAACAATTAGGCGGCAGATATCCTCGCCCGCATCGGCGCAAAACGCGATGCGGTCCCCCCAACATCTTTTTGGAGAGGTTGTTTAAGCCATCCGTGGTATGGGAAGGGGACACCAGTAACAATAGTCCGGACCCGGCCACAATGCCCGATATCGAACACTCTGACATAATCGGAGGCTCTGCCACCGAAATAACACCTTCAGCCCACGTAATAATGGCCATCATCGCCCCGTGGACAGAACCATTCCTGGCCTACCTAACTAGGCAGGAACTTCCCGAGGACCAAAATGAGGCACGCTGCATAGTGCGGCGATCTAAAGCCTACAGGGTCCACGAGGGAGAGCTGTATAATAAAAGCACTACCGGAGTCCTTCAAAGGTGCATCTCCGAAGAGGAAGGGCGGAAGCTTTTGGCAGAAATTCCCGCCAGACTCGGCGGCCACCACGGCCCAGCCCGGGCCCTTGTAAGCAAGGCCTTCCATACAGGTTTTTATTGGCCGATGGCCCGGGTAGATGCACAGGACTTGGTCCAATGCTGCGTCGGCTGCCAGCTTTTTGCAAACCAAAGCCACATGCCACCCAACGCCCTCGAAACAATCCCCATTACCTGGCCCTTCGCGGTCTGGGGGCTTGACATGGTTGGACCCCTTAAAGGGGGAACCCATAAGAAAAAAATACTTACTGGTCATGGTGGATAAATTCACCAAATGGATAGAAGCCAAACCTGTTAAAATGGCCGAATCCGGACCGGTGATAGACTTCATATCCGGGGTTGTACACTATTATGGCGTCCCCCACAGCATCATCACTGACAACGACACAAACTTCACGGCCGACGAGGTAAAAATCTGGTGCAGCAACATGGGCATTAAGCTCGATTATGCCTCTGTCTATCACCCACAAACTAACGGCCAAGTTGAGCGAGCAAATGGTCTTATCATGAGCGACATCAAACCCAGATTAGTGTGGTCCTTAAAGGAGTCTAACACGCACTAGGTAGAGGAGCTCGACTCCGTACTCTGGGGGCTGCGGACCACGTCGAATCGTACTACCGGATACACACCCTTCTTTATGGTGTACGGTGCAGAGGCGGTTCTGCCCTGCGACATAATTCATGACTCACCTCGAGTGCGCATGTACGAAGAAAGAGAAGCCGAGCTCGATCGGCAGGATAGTCTTGACACCCTGGAGGAGGAGCGCGACATGGTGAAAGCCCGTTCTGCATTCTATCAGCAACAGGCTCGCAGATACCGAAGCAGAGAAGTACGGGCCAAAACTTATAACATTGGCGAGCTAGTTCTACACCTGCCGGAGAAGAAAAAGACCAAGCTCGAGCCCAAATGGGAAGGTCCCTTCATTATTGACCAATTTCTGACCGGTGGAGCGTACCGTCTGCGGGATGCATCGAATAATCGACTTGAGCCGAACCCATGGAACGCAGCTAGGCTCTGAAGATTCTACGCCTAGTGCTGGACTCTATGTTCGTCTCCTTCCTCTGTCCATTTTTTGCATATACATTATCTGTCTTTTTTCTCTTTCTTTCTTTTATTCTTTCTCAAGGCCTTCAAGGGCCAACTTGCACCTTGCTTGCACACTATTGACGCGCTAACCGCGCTCATTATACCTGGGGGCTTCTTACACAGAAGCTTAATTATTTATCTGGGCTTCATGCCCCGCACATGTGTTATTCTTCTACATGTACCTTTTCTTCGCCATTATATGCATCGATATGACTTAAGTTTTGGCCAAGCTGGGTTGCCTGGCTCTTGTATTTATGCCCTATGTTCCCGTTAATTCGTCTAGGGCATAAGGGGAGCACCTCTACGATTTTTAGTGCCGGGTCAGCCGGATGTGTACCTCAGACTGGGTGAAGCCGAAAGCTAGTGTTCTTAAGGGAATATTCGGTCGGTGAACAAAAGATGATTTTTATTTATTTTCCATATGTGCCCCCAGATGTTTTTGCTTGCGTCTCCTCTCACAGTCCGGACATGCACTTTAGGGCATGCGTACCCAGGGAAAGGAACCCTTAACGGAACTATTCTCCCTGGAAGATGTTTCTTACTACACATGTAATATAACATAACTAGTTGGTGTTGGGGAACGTAGTAATTTCAAAAAAAATTCATACGCACACGCAAGATCATGGTGATGCATAGCAACGAGAGGGGAGAGTGTTGTCTACGTACCTTCGTAGACCGGAAGCGGAAGCGTTAGCACAACACGGTTGATGTAGTCGTACGTCTTCACGGCCCGACCGATCAAGCACCGAAACTACGGCACCTCCGAGTTCTAGCACACGTTCAGCTCGATGATGATCCCCGGACTCCGATCCAGCAAAGTGTTGGGGAAGAGTTCCGTCAGCACGACAGCGTGGTGACGATCTTGATGTTCTACTGTCGCAGGGCTTCCCCTAAGCACCGCACCGCACACGACTAAGAGAACGATCACGAAGATCAACTTGTGTGTCTAGAGGTGCCCCTGCCCCATATATAAAGGAGCAAGGGGGGTGGCCGGTTGGCGCTTGCAAGGCGCGCCAGGAGGAGGAGTCCTCCTCCTAGTAGGAGTAGGACTCCCCTCTTTCCTACTCCTACTAGGAGGGGGAAAGGAAGGGGGAGAGGGAGAAGGAAAGGGGGGCGCCGCCCCCCTCTCCTAGTCCAATTAGGACCAGAGGTGGAGGGGGCGCGCGGCCCATCCTGGCAGCCCCTCTCTCTCTCTCCACTAAGGCCCATAAGGCCCATTACTTCTCCCGGGGGGTTCCGGTAACCCTCCGGCACTCCGGTTTTCTCCGAAATCACCCGAAACACTTCCGGTGTCCGAATATAGCCGTCCAATATATCGATCTTTATGTCTCGACCATTTCGAGACTCCTCGTCATGTCCGTGATCACATCCAGGACTCCGAACAACCTTCGGTACATCAAAATATATAAACTCATAATGAAACTGTCATCGTAACGTTAAGCGTGCGGACCCTACGGGTTCGAGAACTATGTAGACATGACCGAGACACATCTCCGGTCAATAGCCAATAGCGGAACCTGGATGCTCATATTGGCTTGTACATATTCTACGAAGATCTTTATCGGCCAGACCGCATAACAACATACGTTGTTCCCTTTGTCATTGGTATGTTACTTGCCCGAGATTTGATCATCGGTATCTCAATACCTAGTTCAATCTCGTTGCCGGCAAGTCTCTTTACTCGTTCCGTAATACATCATCCCGCAACTAACTTATTAGTTGCAATGCTTGCAAGGCTTTATGTGATGTGCATTACCGAGAGGGCCCAGAGATACCTCTCCGACAATCGGAGTGACAAATCCTAATCTCGAAATACGCCAACCCAACAAGTACCTTCGGAGACACCTGTAGAGCACCTTTATAATCACCCAGTTACGTTGTGACATTTGGTAGCACACAAAGTGTTCCTCCGGTAAACGGGAGTTGCATAATCTCATAGTCATAGGAACATGTATAAGTCATGCAGAAAGCAACAGCAACAAACTAAACGATCAAGTGCTAAGCTAACGAAATGGGTCAAGTCAATCACATCATTCTCCTAATGATGTGATCCCGTTAATCAAATGACAACTCATGTCTATGGTTAGGAAACATAACCATCTTTGATCAACGAGCTAGTCAAGTAGAGGCATACTAGTGACACTATGTTTGCCTATGTATTCACACATGTATTATGTTTCCGGTTAATACAATTCTAGCATGAATAATAAACATTTATCATGATATAAGGAAATAAATAATAACTTTATTATTGCCTCTAGGGCATATTTCCTTCAGTCTCCCACTTGCACTAGAGTCAATAATCTAGATTACACAGTAATGATTCTAACACCCATGGAGCCTTGGTGGTGATCATGTTTTGCTCGTGGAAGAGGCTTAGTCAGCGGGTCTGCAACATTCAGATCCGTATGTATCTTGCAAATTTGTTTGTCTCCCACTTGGACTAAATCCCGAATGGAATTGAAGCGTCTCTTCATGTGCTTGGTTCTCTTGTGAAATCTGGATTCCTTTGCCAAGGCAATTGCACCAGTATTGTCACAAAAGATTTTCATTGGACCCAATGCACTAGGTATGACACCTAGATCGGATATGAACTCCTTCATCCAGACTCCTTCGTTTGCTGCTTCCGAAGCAGCTATGTACTCCGCTTCACATGTAGATCCCGCCATGACGCTTTGCTTAGAACTGCACCAACTGACAGCTCCACCGTTTAATGTAAATACATATCCGGTTTGTGATTTAGAATCGTCCGGATCAGTGTCAAAGCTTGCATCAACGTAACCATTTACGATGAGATCTTTGTCACCTCCATATACGAGAAACATATCCTTAGTCCTTTTCAGGTATTTCAGGATGTTCTTGACCGCTGTCTAGTGATCCACTCCTGGATTACTTTGGTACCTCCCTGCTAGACTTATAGCAAGGCACACATCAGGTCTGGTACACAGCATTGCATACATGATAGAGCCTATGGCTGAAGCATAGGGAACATCTTTCATTTTCTCTCTATCTTCTGCAGTGGTCGGGCATTGAGTCTTACTCAACTTCACACCTTGTAACACAGGCAAGAATCCTTTCTTTGCTTGATCCATTTTTAACTTCTTCAAAACTTTGTCAAGGTATGTGCTTTGTGAAAGTCCAGTTAAGCGTCTTGATCTATCTCTATAGATCTTAATGCCCAATATGTAAGCATTTTCACCGAGGTCTTTCATTGAAAAACTCTTATTCAAGTATCCCTTTATGCTATCCAGAAATTCTATATCATTTCCGATTAGCAATATGTCATCCACATATAATATCAGAAATGCTACAGAGATCCCACTCACTTTCTTGTAAATACAGTATTCTCCAAAAGTCTGTATAAAACCAAATGCTTTGATCACACTATCAAAGCGTTTATTCCAACTCCGAGAGGCTTGCACCAGTCCATAAATGGATCGCAGGAGCTTGCACACTTTGTTAGCTCCCTTTGGATCGACAAAACCTTCCGGCTGCATCATATACAACTCTTCTTCCAGAAATCCATTCAGGAATGCAGTTTTGACATCCATCTGGCAAATTTCATAATCATAAAATGCGGCAATTGCTAACATGATTCGGACAGACTTAAGCATCACTACGGGTGAGAAGGTCTCATCATAGTCAATCCCTTGAACTTGTCGAAAACCTTTTGCGACAAGTCGAGCTTTGTAGATAGTAACATTACCATCAGCGCCAGTCTTCTTCTTGAAGATCCATTTATTCTCAATTGCTTGCCAATCATTGGGCAAGTCAACCGAAGTCCACACTTTGTTCTCATACATGGATCCCATCTCAGATTTCATGGCTTCAAGCCATTTTGCGGAATCTGGGCTCACCATCGCTTCTTTATAGTTCGTAGGTTCATCATGATCTAGTAGCATGACTTCCAAAACAGGTTTACCATACCACTCTGGTGCGGATCTTACTCTGGTTGATCTACAAGGTTCCGTAGTAACTTGTTCTGAAGTTTCATGATCATCATCATTAGCTTCCTCACTAATTGGTGTAGGTGTCACAGAAACCGGTTTCTGTGATGTACTACTTTCCAATAAGGGAGCAGGTACAGTTACCTCATCAAGTTTAACTTTCCTCCCACTCACTTCTTTCGAGAGAAACTCCTTCTCTAGAAAAACTCCGAATTTAGCAACAAAAGTCTTGCCTTCGGATCTGTGATAGAAGGTGTACCCAACAGTCTCCTTTGGGTATCCTATGAAGACACATTTCTCCGATTTGGGTTCGAGCTTATCAGGTTGAAGCTTTTTCACATAAGCATCGCAGCCCCAAACTTTCAGAAACGACAACTTTGGTTTCTTGCCAAACCACAGTTCATAAGGCGTCGTCTCAACGGATTTCGATGGTGTCCTATTTAACGTGAATGCAGCCGTCTCTAAAGCATAACCCCAAAATGATAATGGTAAATCAGTAAGAGACATCGTAGATCGCACCATATCTAATAAAGTACGATTACGACGTTCGGACACACCATTACCCTGTGGTGTTCCGGGTGGCGTGAGTTGCGAAACTATTCCGCATTGTTTCAAATGTAGACCAAACTCGTAACTCAAATATTCTCCTCCACGACCAGATCGTAGAAACTTTATTTTCTTGTTACGATGATTTTCAACTTCACTTTGAAATTCTTTGAACTTTTCAAATGTTTCAGACTTATGTTTCATTAAGTAGATATACCCATATCTGCTTAAATCATCTGTGAAGGTGAGAAAATAACAATATCCACCACGAGCCTCAACATTCATTGGACCACATACATCTGTATGATTTCTAACAAATCCGTTGCTCTCTCCATAGTACCAGAGAACGGCGTTTTAGTCATCTTACCCATGAGGCACGGTTCGCAAGTACCAAGTGATTCATAATCAAGTGGTTCCAAAAGTCCATCAATATGGAGTTTCTTCATGCGCTTTAAACCGATATGACCTAAACGGCAGTGCCACAAATAAGTTGCACTATCATTATCAACTCTGCATCTTTTGATTTCAACATTATGAATATGTGTATCACTACTATCGAGATTCATCAAAAATAGACCACTCTTCAAGGGTGCATGACCATAAAAGATATTACTCATATAAATAGAACAACCATTATTCTCTGATTTAAATGAATAACCGTCTCGCATCAAACAAGATCCAGATATAATGTTCATGCTCAACGCTGGCACCAAATAACAATTATTTAGGTCTAATACTAATCCCGAAGGTAGATGTAGAGGTAGCATGCCGACCGCGATCACATCGACTTTGGAACCATTTCCCACACGCATTGTCACCTCGTCCTTAGCCAATCTTCGCTTGATCCGTAGCCCCTGTTTCGAGTTGCAAATGTTAGCAACAGAACCAGTATCAAATACCCAGGTGCTACTGCGAGCATTAGTAAGGTACACATCAATAACATGTATATCACATATACCTTTGTTCACTTTGCCATCCTTCTTATCCGCCAAATACTTGGGGCAGTTCCGCTTCCAGTGACCAGTCTGCTTGCAGTAGAAGCACTCAGTTTCAGGCTTAGGTCCAGACTTGGTTTCTTCTCCTGAGCAGCAACTTGCTTGCTGTTCTTCTTGAAGTTCCCCTTCTTCTTCCCTTGCCCTTTTTCTTAAAAGTAGTGGTCTTATTGACCATCAACACTTGATGCTCCTTCTTGATTTCTACCTCTGTGGTTTTTAGCATTGCGAAGAGCTCAGGAATAGTCTTATTCATCCCTTGCATATTATAGTTCATCATGAAGCTTTTGTAGCTTGGTGGCAGTGATTGAAGAACTCTGTCAATGACACTATCAACAGGAAGATTAACCCCCAGTTGAGTCAAGTGATTATGATACCCAGGCATTTTGAGTATATGTTCACTGACAGAACTATTCTCCTCCATCTTGCAGCTATAGAACTTATTGGAGACTTCATATCTCTTAATCCGGGCATTTGCTTGAAATATTAACTTCAACTCCTGGAACATCTCATATGCTCAATGACGTTCAAAACATCGTTGAAGTCCCGATTCTAAGCCGTAAAGCATGGCACACTGAACTATCGAGTAGTCATCAGCTTTGCTCTGCCAGACGTTCATAACATCTGGTGTTGCTCCAGCAGCAGGCCTGGCACCAAGCGGTGCTTCCAGGACGTAATTCTTCTGTGCAGCAATGAGGATAATCCTCAAGTTACAGACCCAGTCTTGATAATTGCTACCATCATCTTTCAACTTTGCTTTCTCAAGGAACGCATTAAAATTCAATGGAACAACAACACGAGCCATCTATCTACAATCAAACATACACAAGCAAGATACTATCAGGTACTAAGTTCATGATAAATTTAAGTTCAATTAATCATATTACTTAAGAACTCCCACTTAGAAAGATATCCCTCTAATCCTCTAAGTGATCACGTGATCGAAATCAACTAAACCATGTCCGATCATCACGTGAGATGGAGTAGTATCAATGGTGAACATCAATATGTTGATCATATCTACTATATGATTCACGCTCGACCTTTCGGTCTCCGTGTTCCGAGGCCATATCTGTTATATGCTAGGATCGTCAAGTTAAACCTGAGTATTCCGCGTGTGCAACTGTTTTGCACCCATTGTATTTGAACGTAGAGCCTATCACACCCGATCATCACGTGGTGTCTCAGCACGAAGAACTTTCACAATGGTGCATACTCAGGGAGAACACTTATACTTTGATAATTTAGTGAGGGATCATCTTATAATGCTACCGTCAATCAAAGCAAGATAAGATGCATAAAACATAAACATCACATGCAATCAATATAAGTGATATGATATGGCCATCATCATCTTGTGCTTGTGATCTCCATCTCCGAAGCATCATCATGATCACCATCATCACCGGCGTGACACCTTGATCACCATCGTAGCATCGTTGTCGTCTCGCCAATCTTATGCTTCCACGACTATCGCTACCGCTTAGTGATAAATTAAAGCATTACAGCGCAATTGCATTGCATACAATAAAGCGACAACCATATGGCTCGCGCCAGTTGCCGATAACTCAGTTACAAAACATGATCATCTCATACAATAAAATTTAGCATCATGTCTTGACCATATCACATCACAACATGCCCTGCAAAAACAAGTTAGACATCCTCTACTTTGTTGTTGCAAGTTTTACGTGGCTGCTACGGGCTTAGCAAGAACCGTTCTTACCTACGCATCAAAACCACAATGATAGTTTGTCAAGTTGGTGCTGTTTTAACCTTCGCAAGGACCGGGCGTAGCCACACTTGGTTCAACTAAAGTTGGAGAAACTAACACCCGCCAGCCACCTGTGTGCAAAGCACGTCGGTAGAACCAGTCTCGCGTAAGCGTACGCGTAATGTCGGTCCGGGCCGCTTCATCCAACAATACCGCTGAACCAAAGTATGACATGCTGGTAAGCAGTATGACTTATATCGCCCACAACTCACTTGTGTTCTACTCGTGCACAACATCAACGCATAAAACCTAGGCTCGGATGCCACTGTTGGGGAACGTAGTAATTTCAAAAAATTTCCTACACACACGCAAGATCATGGTGATGCATAGCAACGAGAGGGGAGAGTGTTGTCTACGTACCCTCGTAGACCGGAAGCGGAAGCGTTAGCACAACGCGGTTGATGTAGTCGTACGTCTTCACGGCCCGACCGATCAAGCGTCGAAACTACGGCACCTCCGAGTTCTAGCACACATTCAGCTCGATGACGATCCCCGGACTCCGATCCAGCAAAGTGTCGGGGAAGAGTTCCGTCAGCACGACGGCGTGGTGACGATCTTGATGTTCTACCATCGCAGGGCTTCGCTTAAGCACCGCTACAATATTACCGAGGATTATGGTGGAGGGGGGCACCGCACACGGCTAAGAGAACGATCATGAAGATCAACTTGTGTGTCTAGAGGTGCCCCCTGCCCCCGTATATAAAGGAGCAAGGGGGGAGGCCGGCCGGCCCTTGCAAGGCGCGCCAGGAGGAGGAGTCCTCCTCCTAGTGGGAGTAGGACTCCCCTCTTTCCTACTCCTACTAGGAGGGGGAAAGGAAGGGGGAGAGGGAGAAGGAAAGGGGGGTGCCTCCCCCCCTCTCCTAGTCCAATTCGGACCAGAGGTGGAGGGGGCACGCGGCCCATCCTGGTAGCCCCTCTCTCTCTCCACTAAGGCCCATAAGGCCCATTACTTCTCCGGGGGGGGGGGGGGTTCCGATAACCCTCCGACACTCCGGTTTTCTCTGAAATCACCTGAAACACTTCCGGTGTCTGAATATAGCCGTCCAATATATCGATCTTTATGTCTCGACCATTTCGAGACTCCTTGTCATGTCCGTGATAACATCAGGGACTCCGAACAACCTTTGGTACATCAAAATATATAAACTCATAATGAAACTGTCATCGTAACGTTAAGCGTGCGGACCATACGGGTTCGAGAACTATGTAGACATGACCGAGACACGTCTCCGGTCAATAGCCAATAGCGGAACCTGGATGCTCATATTGGCTCCTACATATCCTACGAAGATCTTTATCGGTCAGACCGCATAACAACATATGTTGTTCCATTTGTCATCGGTATGTTACTTGCCCGAGATTTGATCGTCGGTATCTCAATACCTAGTTCAATCTCGTTGCGGCAAGTCTCTTTACTCATTCCGTAATACATCATCCCGCAACTAACTTATTGGTTGCAATGCTTGCAAGGCTTTATGTGATGTGCATTACCGAGAGGGCCCAGAGATACCTCTCTGACAATCGGAGTGACAAATCCTAATCTCGAAATACGCCAACCCAACAAGTACCTTCGGAGACACCTGTAGAGCACCTTTATAATCACCCAGTTACGTTGTGACGTTTGGTAGCACACAAAGTGTTCCTCCGGTAAACGGGAGTTGCATAATCTCATAGTCATAGGAACATGTATAAGTCATGAAGAAAACAACAACAACAAATTAAACGATCAAGTGCTAAGCTAACGAAATGGGTCAAGTCAATCACATCATTGTCCTAATGATGTGATCCCGTTAATCAAATGACAACTCATGTCTATGGTTAGGAAACATAACCATCTTTGATCAACGAGCTAGTCAAGTAGAGTCATACTAGTTACACTATGTTTGTCTATGTATTCACACATGTATTATGTTTCCGGTTAATACAATTCTAGCATGAATAATAAACATTTATCATGATATAAGGAAATAAATAATAACTTTATTATTGCCTCTAGGGTATATTTCCTTCAGTTGGGTACTTGTCTATTCAAGCACTAATGACCCCTACGCCTGGTTTCCATGCATACCCCGGCTCTTATATAACTGAGCGGGTATTCATATACACTCCGGACTATCGGGTCCCGAGGTTGAAGCGAAAAGGTCCGCCATAACAAATGATTTACAATTCGGCTAGAAGGCATTGTACATGTCACTTTAATTACATAGTCATGTAGACTGACTAAATTCCTCTTCTATACCATCCAACAGGCTGTCTAGCCTACAATCCTGTTGGGAATACTTTGCGGCTAATTCTACTTGCCCATACACTAAGCTAACGGGGATCTTTTTCCCATCGGGCCCCACAGGTCCGACCTCGGCCATGTGGTTTGGGTCAGCCTTGGTATACCGCGTCTTCACCATGGCCTAGGCTTCCCTGGCACCTTGACGGCAGGCCGATATCTTCCATAATCAGAAGCGCCGCCGTGCTCCCTTGAGCTTCTCCACAAGCTCTCCAATGCCTGCTGGCAGGGAGACGGATGGCCACTAGGCCTGGGCAATACCTTGCATCACCTACCGAACTTGTTCGTGTACTTGTGAGAGCTCGGGTAGAACATAACCCGCAGACCCAGGCATCTCCTTCGCGGGACGACCCGTCAGCATACTTGCAGACATAACTCTGTTAGCCGGCTTCTCCGCCGCACTCTTTTAAGGGTTCGTTCAAGCACTTACTAAAAATGCCACGTCAAAGCCGCTTATTCTCCTTCACGGAGTCCGCAAGCTGGGCTTGAACATCTTTCAGTTCCACGCTTAGCTTGGTATTGGCGTCTTGGAGATTGTTTTTCTCCCTCATGACCTTAGTCAGCACGCGTTCGCCAGCCTTTAGCTGTCGTACGACATGCTGGTCCTCCGGATTCTCTCCGGAGTCATCTGCAATATCTATTGTTAGATCTGCAGCCATGCCGCACACTATATGGTACCTATCATTGTTTGAAACAAATGTTACCAGCTGGGGACTTTCCAGGTTCCTTCAATGCGGCAACGGCGGCCCGAAGTTGGTCTTGCATTCCTCCAACTCCTGTGACAGCCAAGTATTCTTCTCTGTAAGAACCTGCACAATAAATGATCCTTAAATCAGTTGTGCCAACTGTTTCAAATCTCAGGGGCTATTGATATATATACTCATCAAATTTTCTTACCCGTACATCCTTTACATACTGGTCCGTGGCTCTGGCTAGACCATTTTGAGCAGCACGGATGTACGCATCTCCCGAGTTGAATGCATCAAACGCCTCTCGGCAGAAACAAGCGTCACGGAGTACGGCTCGGCGACGCCTGTGATTCATGGCGCTCTCCACTTTGGAATTCGTAGCGGATATCTTATCCGCATCCTCTGAAGAAGGAGCATCCAACGTGTTCCTCGTGTTAGCTTCCGCCTCTGTGTCCGGCCCTGGAGCCCGACTGGTAGAGGCGTGATCGGCGACATCTCCAGATATTGTCCGGCGAGCATTCTTCCTTCTAGGAAACACGGGTGTTATTATGTTTTCAAAGACGACCACCACGGAGTGAGGTGTTGTATCATACCTCTATGCCGGCGTCTCCGTCCGGACCGCCTTCCTTTTTAGCCTATCCGGCTTTGAAACCCCTTGTTGGCGAGTCGCCGTGGGCTCGACATGGCGTCCTGAGGGCCTTCCCTATAAAACACTGTTTATATACGGTAGGTGAAGTGCATAAAAGGAAATCCTTTTCAAAGGTTGGGACTCCGGTCTCATTTACCTACGAGGCTGGGAGTAGCCCAGGGTAGTCGGCTATAATGGCCACCATGGCGTCATCACAGCTTAGCTGATAGAAAATTCTATCAATCAGCTCCATGAATATGTCCGGATCCTCTTTGAGGCCGGGGTCGGGGACCCGTTCAGGATCCTCCAGTTGTGGAGGTGGGCTATTGATCTCCCCTACCGCCTTACGCAGTTCCTGCGATGAAACGGCAAGGTAAATATTTATCACGAAAACAAGGGTAGGATGGAAGTAAAATGAGCGGAAGCTCACCCAGCTTCGAGGGTTGTTCATGGAGAATCCATCCCGTGGCTTGATGCGGAGGAACTCCTCTTCTTCCCCCCTTATACAGATCAGATAGAATTTTTGCTAGAGCAGCAACTGAGTCTGATCCCTTGCGCCCGCAGGGAGTGGCATCATCTTCCCCGTTGAAGTGCCACATGGGGTGGCCTCGGTATTGAAGTAGCTGCACCCCCTGCATAATGCATATTGCCATAACCTCGGTTATGGTCAGTCCTGATTTGGCCAGCAACTTTATCCGGCCCATCAAATAAAATACGTCTCTATCATCTTCCTCCTATGGGCTCCGTGGGCGCCAGCTTAGGCGTTTCTTCAAAGGGGCGTTGTCGAACTCAGGAAGACCAATCCGGATAGGATCCGGGAGAGGAACATCCTCCATATAAAACCACTCCGAAGGCCAGTCCTCAGACGTCTTCTTCGGGGTACCGGATAGGTATCCGGTCCCGGCGATGCGCCATATTTCGGCTCCGCCCACTTGATACATTGATCCCCTCTGTGTACGGGGCACAAGGCAGAACAACTTCTTCCACAGCGCGAAATGAGCTTCGCAACCCAGAAACAGCTCGCAAAGGGCTATGTAACCAGCGATGTGCAGTATGGAGGCAGGGGTGAGGTTGTGCAAATGGAGGCCGTAAGACTCCAGGAGCCCTCGGAGAAATGGATGGATTGGAAATCCGGGTCCCCTTAACAAATAAGGGACAAGGCATACCCGCTCTCCCTTAGAGGGGTTGGGAAAGCTCTCCGCTTGCTCCCCGCCATTATAGGTGGCGAGCCCGGCTCGAACCGGGACCATATACACTGGAGGGCTGGGTTTGTAGCTTCACTAATTGGCTGTGCGGGACGGAACACTTCTCCCAGTCTCTGGGCTTGGGGCTGTGGGAGCGAGAGGAGGAGCTGCGCTGGCCGGCCATGTTGGGATGGATTTTTTCGGGCATGCTCCGATGAATGCTCGCTGAGGGAGGATGGTGTGGTTTGGATCTGAGGATCCTCGGCTCCTTAATAGACAGTTCATTCACATAGATGGGGTGGTAAATGTAAAAACACCTTGTCTCCTCACATTCTCTTGACACGTGGAAGATGGCCATTATTGGACGCAGAAGCCAAGAAGCGCAACATTTACGAGAAGCCGGACACTATTTAGTAGGTACTCAGAGTTTGAAGAAGAACCCGCCTTGCAATGCCGAAGACAATCTGTGCGCCGGACTCATTGTCATTGAAGCCTGGTTCGGGGGCTACTGAGGGAGTCCTGGATTAGGGGGTATTCGGACAGCCGGACTATATCCTTTGGCCGGACTGTTGGACTATGAAGATACAAGATTGAAGACTTCGTCCCGTGTCCGGATGGGACTCTCCTTGGCTTGGAAGGCAAGCTTGGCAATACATATATGTAGATCTCCTTCCTTGTAACCGACTCTGCGTAACCCTAGCCCCCTCCGATGTCTATATAAACCGGAGGGTTTAGTCCGTAACAACAACAATCATACCATAGGCTAGCTTCTAGGGTTTAGCCTCTTCGATCTCGTGGTAGATCAACTCTTGTAATACTCATATCATCAAGATCAATCAAGCAGGAGTAGGGTTTTACCTCCATCGAGAGGGCCCGAACCTGGGTAAAAACATCGTGTCCCCCGTCTCCTGTTACCATCCGCCTAGACACATAGTTTGGGACCCCCTACCTGAGATCCGCCGGTTTTGACACCGACAACCACCCTTTCCTCTTCAAGGGAAAACCAACGCAAGTGCTCAAGAGGTAGCACTATGACACTAGGTTCTATAAAGTATGCCATGCTGTGTACCAAACATATTGTGTGCCTTGCCATAGGTTTGGCAAGGATGTAAAAGAGTGATCCAAGAGGGAATCACTAGATAGCGGTCAAAATTATCCTTAGAGGAATAAAGAAATCTTTCTTGGTTATGGAGGTGATAAAGAGTTTGTCGTAAAGGGTTACGTTGATGCAAGCTTTCACACTAATCCAAATGACTCTGAGTCTCGATCTGGATACATATTGAAAGTGGGAGCAATTAGCTAGAGTAGCTCCATGCAGAGCATTGTAGACATATAAATTTGCAAAATACATACGGATTTGAATGTGACAAACCCTTTGACTAAGCTTCTCTCACAAGCAAAACATGATCACACCTTAGTACTCTTTGTGTGTTAATCACATGGCGATGTGAACTAGATTATTGACTCTAATAAACTCTTTGGGTGTTAGTCACATAGCGATGTGAACTATGGGTGTTAATCACATGGCAATGTGAACTAGATTATTGACTCTAGTGCAAGTGGGAGACTGAAGGAAATATGCCCTAGAGGTAATAATAAAGTTGTTATTTTATATTTCCTTATTGATGATAAATGTTTATTATTCATGCTAGAATTGTATTGGTCAGAAACCTAAATACATGTGTGAATGCATAGACAAACACTGTGTCCCTAGTGAGCCTCTACTTGAGTAGCTCGTTGATCAAAGATGGTTAAGGTTTCCTGACCATGGACATGAGTTGTCATTTGATAACGGGACAACATCATTAGGAGAATGATGTGATGGACAAGACCCACCTGTTAGCTTAGCATAATGATCGTTCAGTTTTATTGCTATTGCTTTCTTCATGTCAAATACATATTCCTTCGACTATGAGATTATGAAACTCCCGAATACCAAAGGAATACCTTGTGTGCTATCAAACATCGCAACATAACTGGGTGATTATAAAGATGCTCTACATGTATCTCTGAAGGTGTTTGTTGGGTTGGTATAGATCGAGATTAGGATTTGTCACTCCGAGTATCGGAGAGGTATCTTTGGGCCATCTCGGTGATGCACATCATAAGAAGACTTGCAAGCAAAGTAGTTAGTTACAAGATGATGTATTACAGAACGAGTAAAGAGACTTGCCGGTAACAATATTGAACTAGGTATGAAGATACCGACGATCGAATCTCGGGCAAGTAACATACTGATGTCTACTACGCAACTTTATTCTTGTAGACACGGGTTGGGCCTCCAAGCGCAGAGTTTTGTAGGACATTAGCAATTTTCCGTCAAGTGGATGACCTAAGATTTATCAATCCATGAGAGGTGTAGGATAAAGATGGTCTCTCTCAAATGATCCTGGAACCAAATACAAGCAATCTCTTGTGTCCTCAACACACCCAATACAATGGAAAATTGTATAGGTGCACTAGTTTGGCGAAGAGATGGTGACAAAAGTGTAATATTGATGGTAGAAATATATTTTTGTAATCTGAATAAATAAAAACAGCAAGGTAGCAAATAGTAAACAGGCACAAAAAATGGTATTGCAATACTTAAAAACAAGGCCTAGGCTCCGTACTTTCACTAGTGCAATCTCTCAACAATGCTAACATAGTTGGATCATATGATTATCCCTCAAAGTGTAACGAAGAATCACTCTTGAGTTCCTATTAGCGGAGAACAAAAGATAGGAATTGTTTGTAGGGTACTAAACCACCTCAAAGCTATTCTTTCCATTCGATCTATTCAAGAGTTCATGCTAAAATAACGCAAAGCTATTTTTTCCGTTCGATCTATCCTTGAGTTCGTACTAGAATAACACCAAAGCATATTCATATTCATAATACTAAATCCACACAAAGAACTACAAGAGTGCCCCAAGATTTCTACCAGAGAAACAAGGACAAGAACGTGCATCAACCCCTATGCATAGATTACCCCAATGTCACCGTAGGAATCCGCAAGTTGAGTGCCAAAACATATATCAAGTGAATCAATACAATACCCCATTGTCACCACGAGTATTTAATTGCAAGACATATATCAAGTGTTCTCAAATCCATAAAAGTATGCAATCCGATAACAACGAGATCTCAAAGGGAAAAAACTCAATTCATCACAACAAGATAGAGAGGGAAAACACCATATGATCCGACTATATTAACAAAGCCCTCGATACATCAAGATCGTGACATCTCAAGAACACAAGAGAGAGAGAGAGATTAAACACATAGCTACTGGTACAAACCCCCAGCCCCGAGGGTGGACTACTCCCTCCTCATCGTGATGACCGCTGGGATGATGAAGATGACCACCGGAGATGATTCGCCCCTCCGACAGGGTGCCGGAACGGGTCTAGATTGGTTTTCGGTGGCTACAGAGCCCTGCGCTGGCAGAACTTCTGATCTAGGTTAACCCCGAGGGGTTTTGGAATATTTGGTAATTTATAGTGCAAAGAAGGGGTGCGGGAGGCCACCTAGGTGGGCATAACCCACCTGGGCGCGACAGGGGCCCTGGTAAGCCATGGTGGGTTGTGCCTCCCTCGGGGCACCCCCAGGTGCAGCTTTGGCCCATTGATTTCCTTCCAGTCCACAAAAAATCCACAAAAAGTTTCACGGTGTTTGGACTCAGTTTAACATTGATTTTTTGTGATGTAAAAAACAAGCAAAAAACAGCAACTGGCACTGGGCACTGGGTCAATACGTTAGTCCCAAAAATTGATATAAAGTTGCTATAAAATGATTGTAAAACATCCAAGAATGATAATATATTGGCATGAATACTTCATAAATTATAGATACATTGGAGACGTATCAGCATCCCCAAGCTTAATTCCTACTCGTCCTTGAGTAGGTTAATGATAAAAGAAATAATTTATGAAGTGTGAATGCTAGCAAAGTGCATAAGTTTGATCAATGATAATTTCAATCACTTTTCCTAGCATCATAACAGCAATTCTTTCTTATGAAACTTCTCATGTTATGGTAGCAACCAATTCACATGTTAAGGTTCAAACAATGAATTATCTTGAAACTCAACAACCTATGTTCTTAGTCACCAAGCAATTGCAATTGAATTTATTCAATGGAGTTTAAGTAAGAGCTCCACATACTCAACCATTATATAGTCTTCTATGATTGCTAACACTCCCCGCGTACACATGAGCAAAACGTTTCAACTGGACACATAGAAAGAATGGGGCTTATTGTTTTACCTCCCAACGCATTCACCTCAAGGGTGATGTCAACAATAATAACTCATGCTACCCATATTCAACTGGACATATGTGCCTAGATCTTTCCTCACCCCATGGTGCTTGCCAAAAGAAAAAAAATAAAAGGAATAGAGAGAAGAACCTTGACTCTTTGCATAAAAGTAAATACATAAAAGTAAAAGATAGGCCCTTCGCAGAGGGAAGTAGGGATTTGTAGAGGTGACAGAGCTCAAAGCGAAAATTGAGAGATAAAAATATTTTGAGAGGCATACTTTTCCTACCAACGAACACGACTTAGAGCTCCCAACACTTTCCATGCTAGATATATCATAGGCGGTTCCCAAACCAAAAATAAAGTTTATTCCTTTTTCCACCATACTTTTACTTTCCATGGCTAACCGTATCCACGGGTGCCCTCCATACCAACACTTTCCAAGGAATTTATTATTTGACAACATAAAGTAAATTCATTTTTCATTTCTGGACTGGGCATACCTAATACCTTTGCCTTACTCTCGTGCAATGACAAGTGAATAAACACTCATCATGAGAATAACACATCTAGCATGGAAAATATTGGCCACCCCTCACTGCCTCGCGAGCGGTACGAGCACACAAAAGAGAAATTTATTTTGAAAATTAGAGATGGCACATACAAATTTGCTTAGAACGGCAAAATGATACCAAATATAGGTAGGTATGGTGGACTCTTGAAAATAAGATTTAGGTTTAAGGGTTTTTGGATGCACAAGTAGTATCTCTACATGGTGCGGAATTTTTGGCTAGCAAAGATGGGGGGAAAGCACCACATGTTGAAGGATTTATGACAATATAACTTCTATGTGAATATGAACAAACATAAACCATTACATTTGTCGTGGTGGGTGCACGGCTGATGCCAAGGGATGGCTAAAGAGAGGAGGAGGCTCGAGGGCACTGATGGACTCCAGAGGCGAGGTTGGCATGCATGAGTGGGCGCGGGACGCCGAACATACCCATGTTCGGGGCTCTCCGGAGAGATAATACACCTAGTCCTGCCGAGTGTTGTTGTATGATCGATAGTACAATGCTACTCCTGGAGCTGTATGGAGGAGGAGGGAAGCTGACCAGGGCTTAGGCAGTTCCCTCTCCTTGGGTGTTGCTCACTAGGAGTGTGAGCATGTCTGTCTCTCTCTCTTTATCTGCATGAGGGCTCCTGGGGGGTTTTATAGGCCAACCCCCAAGGGTACAATGGTAATGTTACAAGTCGGTGGGTCCGTATTGTCGGTGTCCGGGGTCCCGGGCTGGGTCCCGCTGAGGGCTTGTGGTTCGCCGGGTTCCCCTAGGTGCGGGCCCCGCATGCCTAGGGGGACTATGCGCCGTCTTGTTGATCGTCAGGGCGTGGCCAAGTCGAGTCGCGTATAGTACTCTCCGCCAAGTCGCCGCTTGCTGTTGTCAGCGGTGAAGGTGGGGGCACTGTAGCCACGCCGGCCCTGGTCACGGGTAGGTGAGGGGCACTGTCGCTACGTACCCGCTGACCAGAGGTATGGGCGGGGTACTATTGCCTCGATCATCATTGATTGAAGTCTTGTCCCCATCATACGGCCTGGATGGGACGGGAGCTGACCCGTGGCTGGATTGCGTAGCACGCCACGGGTGGCGCTGGCTTGTTGAGGAGGCTTTGGCTATGCCGGGTTCGGCTGTCTTGCGCTAATTGTTGGGGCCGAGTCGACGTGTCTTGCCGGGTCGGCTCGTCTGGCCGGCTTGCGGGGCTTGGCCGGGTTGAGCGACCCGGCCAAGCGCGTGCCGATATTGAGGGGCAATGCCAACCCCGTAATTTTTGAAGAGGATCCAGGTTCCGTTGCCTGCCCGGGGTCCATCCCCCCGACAGTAGTCCCTGAAGCTGTGAAGGTCCGCCGTCTTCGGATGAGTGGGCCTTCGCAGTTTCCTCCTTAAGGAAGGTGGATTCTGCGAGCGCCGGGTCCGGCAACACCCACTGCATGCTGGAGAAACCGGATCGTGGCATCCCGGCCGTGGCGGGGACCGAGGAGTCCGCTGAATCTTGGGGCAATCCCTTGGGCTTCACGTGGGCGCCACGTGGTGCCCGGAAGTCGGAGGGGCCTGACAGGCCACGCGCGTGACGGGACCGGGCGATGGGCTAGGGCCCACCGCCCATGCCCTTGGCCCAAGCGCGCGGATTTATTGCGGCGTCCAGGGGTCGGTTGCTCTTCCCCGGTAGTTACTGCGCGTGTACGTGTGCACTTATTACGGGGTAGTGGAACGGGTGCGTGCAGACGATCCCACTTCCCCACTTCCCCACATTCAAATCGAGGGTTATAAATTGGGGGCAGGGGGCGGCGGACATTATTCTCGCTCGCGCCCTCCCGTCCCCTTGCTCTTACTCAGCTCTTTGCAACCGACGCATTGTGGCGCCCGCTGCTCCGAGTGGAACTCCTTCGCCATCCATCTTCCTTCTTCTTCTTCTTCTTCTTCTGATCATGTCGCTGCCATCAGGCTCCTGGATGGGCTCGAACGTCACCGCCGAGGACATCACCAACTCCGGGCGACGCGGCGCCTGCCGTGGGAGACAGACGTCAGCGTCCGCCTGCCGCGGGGCGAGCAGAGGCCTCAGCCCGAGGGGCAGGAGCGTGTGGTCTTCCTCACGCACTTCGAGCGTGGATTCGGGCTATCGGTGAGCACCTTCTTCCGTGCGTTCTTGGAGTTCTTCAGGCTCTAGCCGCACCATCTTGGCGCTGGCACCATTGTCCAGCTCTCCGGCTGCGTCACCCTCTGCGAGGGGTACCTGGGGGTCGAGCCTACGATCGACCTCTGGGCGCGCTTCTTCTCCTTGAAGTAGCAGGGCCCGTCGGCCGGGGAGTTCGCCGACTATGGCGCCGCCCTCATCTCGAAGCGTTCGGGGGCGGACTTCCCCAACATCCCACTGGAGGATTCTACCAAGAAGTGGCAGAACTCCTTCTTCTACGTCCGCAAGATTGGGGCGGATCACATCAATCTTCCGGCCTTCGCCATCGCGCCGCCGCGGGCGAAGACAAACTGGGGCTACTCGCCCTGGCGCCCATCACAGGAGATCATCAATCTCTGCGAGCGGGTGACGGTGATGAGGACGCAGGAGGGGCTCACCGGCACTGACCTCCTCGCCGCGTTCATCAAGTGTTGGGTCCTTCCGCTGCAGGGGCGCTCTTGCCTTATCGACGAGATGGTCGGCCTTCAAGACCCCAACCTCATGGGGTCGACGCGGCTGTCCGCGGCGCAGATCGCGCGCGGCGTGAACGACATCTCCAAGGCCAACTTTGGGAAGGACTGGGAGTTCGGCAAGGCGTCGTACAGCCGTCGAACCCAGCGCCGCAGGTGAGTGTCTGGTCTTCTTACTTTGCCACCGTCCACCTTCTCGTCCGTCCTGATGCGACGCGGGTTGTACTTCTGAACACGATTCGGCATCCTTACGCCTGGGCCTCGTCGCAGGTGGCGCCAGTGGCGCCAGAGGAGCCCGCCGCTCGAGGCGGGAAGGAGGAGGCCGAGTCGGACGCCGGCACTGGGCGTCATGCGGGTAAGTCTCATGTTTTTCTTCACGTGCCTTGAATTGCTGATCGTGGCTTGGGATGGTCGATGCTGACGCCAGTTGTTGGTGTAGCGGCATTGGGCAGGGGAGGCGGCGATGCGGGCGGAGCCGAGTCTTCGCATGGGGCAGCGCCGAGCCGCCCGCATGGGAAAGACATCGTCCCGCCGCGACCCCAGGCCCCGAAGCGCACGGCGGACCCGGCCTGGGCCGGGAGGCCGGCCAAGAGGAAGCGCGTTGGCGGGCACGGGGGGCCAACCTCGGTCCCGGTCTTGGTGGGGTAAGCCTCATCTCTTGTTTGCACTCGGCTTTTCTTTTCTTGAGCTAGTCTTGTTTCTTTTCTGCTTATTCCATCTTCTTCTTTAGGTCGCCGATCGCGCTGGCGAGGGCGGCGGTGGAAGCCGCGGCCGCCGAAGGGGCCGAGTTCCACAGGAGCCGGTCCGACCTTGCCGACCAGGCCGAGGTGGAGGAACAGGCCGACTCGGACCTTGGCCTGGATCCGAAGGACGCCGAAGCCGTGGCCTAGCGGGACAGGAACCGGGCCGAGGCGGAGCTGAAGGTGGCGTCGGTCCGCGCTTGGACCAACTCGGCGGTGGCATGGGCGTGAGGCGGCACGGAGCCGGCCTGGCGCGAGATGCCGGAGGGCACGGTGGTGGCGGCGACGGTCTTTGAGCCGTCGCAGGTCAGGGAGTGCGACCGTGGAGGCCGTGCTGCAGTGGCGATCCCCGACCGGGCGGTCGTGGAGGTGGCAGACGACTCCCCGCCGCGGGCCGACATGGTCGGGCGAGCGGGGGCTGATGGTGGAGGAGGCGGTGCCGTTTTGGAGGAGACGCTGCGGGCGGCGGTGCCAGAGGCCACCCCAGCAGCTGGGCCGGAGCCGGCGAAACAGGGCGTCCCGGCGTCCGGGTTGGAGATGGCGACGCAGGGCATCCCGGTGTCCGGGTCATCGTCGGCGCCGGGAGAGGCGTCGGAGGAGGTGCTGGCCGCGTCGCGAGCAGCCAGCGGGGAGTATGCCTTGGTGCCCCAGCAGGGAGGGCGCCGAGCTGCCGTGCCGCAGCCGACGCGGAGCGGGGGCGCCGTTGTCTTCGGGCCCCATACCCAGGAGGAGGCAGTGCTGGACGCCGTCAGTCGCCGCCTGCGAGGCCGGACGGAACAGCTTGAGGCCTTCGCCCAGGCCGAGGTGGAGCGGACGCGCGACCTGGAGCGCGCCGTTCTGGTAAGTTTTGTTGTAATTTCTTCTTTGTGGGGGCGCCCCAGCGCACCCACTGGGTGTAGCCCCCAAGGTTCGGGCCAACTACGTAGTAGTTGGGTTGAATCTTTAGAGTGCTGGCCTTGTTCTGACTTCTGCTTTCTTCAGCATCTCGACGCTTTCTGGGTTGCCGCCTTCAATCGTCTCCTGGGCAAGCACCGGGAGCTCAAGGAGCGGCTTGCCGCCAAGGAGGAGGAGCTCCGCGTCGCTGCAGGTATTCTCATGCTCTTTTCTAGTGGGGGCGCGCTAGCGCACCCACTGGGTGTAGCCCCCGAGATTCGGGCCAACTGTGTAACAGTTGGGCCAAATCTTAAGTTTTGCTTTATCTTCTGCTGAGTCCTTCCTTTTCGCAGCCGAGGTGCTGTCCTGGCGGGCTCGTCTGCTCCGGGCCGGTCATCACTACGACCGGCTCGTTGTCGACACCGGCCGTCTTGGAGTCGAGGCGGCGCAGGCGAGGGCGGAGGCGGAAGCGGCTCGGCGATCTCTCCACGAGGCCAACCGACTGCATGAGCAGCTGGCGGGTCAGAAGAGCAACCTCGAGGCCGAGGTGGAGCTCCACAAGGTGGAGGCCGCCAAGGCGGCAGAGGCGCAGCGGGCCCTGGTGGAGGCGGACCAGCAGTGCGGTCAGCTGGCCGACGACAAGGGCCGGCTCCAGGCTGAGGTGGACCGCCTGCGGGGGCAGGTCACCACGGCTAAGGGGGCCCGTCAGGACGAGGCCCGTCGCAATGAGGTGGCCGAGAAGGCGGCCGAGGACAAGGACGCTGAGCTGAAGGCGGCGCTTGCCAAGGCAGCTGATCTGGAGAAGGTGCTCAAGGAGCGCGATCGCGCCATCAAACGGGAGCGGCGTGGTACGTTGCTTGGAGCGCCGGACCTAGAAGAGTCCTTCTCCAGTAAGTGCTTTTTCTTGTTGTTCGCCGGGTCGGGATCCAGCCTTTCTTCCTTGTTCTTCTTCTTCTAACTTTCTTCTTCCTTTGCGGCAGGGGCTTTCCCGGAGACACAGCGGCTGGCGGAGGAAGCCGTCCGCCATCAGCGCAATTCGACCGGCATCGTTGGGTCCGGGACGGATCCTCGGGTGGCCTGGACCTTCCCGGAGATCATCACCGCCACTGAGGCCCGCCTAGAGGCCCTGGGAACGCAGCTGGGCGGCTGTCCCAGGCCGGCACCGCGATGATGGTGGCCCTATGGCCGGACTCCGTCCAACCGAGCAGCTTCTCGCGCCTGGAGCGTTGGTTGGAGATGGGGCCGGGCCGGCTTGGCGAGTGGCGCGTCTCCGCCGCTCGTGCTGGTGCTGAGATGGTGCTCCGGTTTGCGCTGTCCTGGCATCCGAACCTGCAGCTAGACGCGCCAGCGGGCCGGTTCGGAGCAGCACTTGCAGGAGCAAGCCGGCCGGATCGCCTCCCGGGCCAGCTACATCGCCGAGTTCGCCTTCCACGACGAGTTCCATCTGGAGCGGACGGAAGACGGCATGGTCATGGACGGCGATGACTACGGTTTGCTCCTCCACGATCCAGAGGGGAGCTCGAAGGAGACGGGCGTCTACCGCGACGCGGGTGCTGAGGAGGACACCGGCGTCATGCTAGACCCGGAGGCCGCCAGGGGAGAGCCGTCGACGTCGCGATGGGGTGCTGGAGATGCCTGAGATACTTTGTATTTTTTTTAAATAGCAGGTCCACCCACCGACTGGGGGTTGTAGGGTGTAATGAACTCGGGTCGTGGGCCTTTATTAAGTACTTGTGTGGATGTCGTGAGTGCTTTTGCTTTTTGCCTTCCATTTTTTGGGCCGATTTCATGCGCTTTTCCTTTCTCAAATCTCCCCCCCCCCCCGCGAGTTAGACGGCCGAAGCTCCGGTCCGTGACAAGGAGCTCGGTTCTTTGAGAGGAGTGTGCAGGACTTGGGTCTCTCGAAATGTTGAGCGCGAGCAAAACACTCACTGGGCCGGTTGGCGGGAATCCGGCGAAGCCGGTTGGTGAGCAGCCGGCTGTTCATTTGATGAATGGTGGGCCGGGTTGATCGACCCGACAGCCTTTGACTTAGTGTATGAAGCGTAAAGGAGCTATGGCCCGTTGTCCTTTCCAGCCGACAGCCAAAGCTGGATCTGTGGCTTTAGGGCGAAGTGGGGGACCGTGGCATCCTAAATTTATCAGGAATCACCAAGTAAGGCGGCTGGGTGGCGACCGAGCCGGCCAGCCCCCAAGACCCCGGGTCGAGCGAGTCGGACCGGTGGTCGGATTCAATGGTATAGTGAAGCAAGAAAATAGGGACACAATAAATTGGTCGACAAAAGGCAGCCCCCGAGTCTCATTCAGGGACCCCATAGTTTCATGCGTTTACAGAAGGCGACGATACATATGCTCGTGCGGCTAACTGTAAAACGGACGGAGGAGTTCCGCGTTCCACGGTCGGATCGTTTCTTCACCGGCGGTGTCCCTCTTGCGCTTCCTTGACTTCTGTGCATCGATGAGGTAGTAGGCGTTGCGGTCGCGCAAGGCCTTGCTCACGATGAATGGACCCTCCCATGGAGGGGACAGTTTGTGCAGGCCTGCCTGCTCTTGGACGAGTCGGAGGACTAGGTCGCCCTCGCGGAACACGAGGGGCTTGATCTTCTTGTTGTGGTAGTGCCTTAGGCCTTCCCGGTAGATGGCAGAGCGACTGAGCGCCAAGAGGCGTGCTTCTTCAAGCAGGTCGACGCCATCCTCGCGGCCTTCTCTGGCTTCGGCTTCGGTGTACATTGCGACACGCGGCGAGTCAAACTCGACATCGGTCGGATGACGGCTTCGGCTCCGTAGACGAGGAAGAACAGGGTGAACCCAGTCGACCGATTCGGCATGGTGCATAGACTCCAGAGAACGGCTGGCAACTCGTCAAGCCAACTGCCAGGTGAGCGGATGAGCGGCTCGATGAGTCACGGCTTGATGCCGGACAGGATGAGTCCATTGGCCCGCTCGACCTGCCGGTTGGACCGCGGATGCGCAACGGAGGCCAGGTCGAGGCGGATGCCGGAGACGGAGCAGTATTGTTCGAGCACGCCCTTGGCGAAGTTGGTGCCGTTGTCGGTGATGATGCTGTTTGGCATGCCGTAGCGCAGTGCTATGTCCTTGATGAACCGGACGACTGTTGGCCCGTCCAGTTTCTTGATTGGTCTTGCCTCGATCCACTTGGTAAATTTGTCCACTGCCACCAGCAAGTGCGTCATGCCGCCTTGAGCGGTTTTGAAGGGTCCCACCATGTTGAGTCCCCAGACCGTGAAGGGCCAGGCGATCGGTATGGTGCGGAGTGCCGACGTCGGCTGGTGGCTGCATTTGCTGAAGCGATGGCATCCCTCACACTTGAGGATGAGCGACTCGACATCTTCGAGGGCCGTGGGCCAGTAGAAACCGTGGCGGAACGCCTTGGCCACCAGGGATCGTGATGCGGCGTGATGGTCGCACTCGCCCTGATGTATGTCACGGAGGAAGTTGATGCCCCGTTCCTGCTCGACGCAGCGCAGGAACACGCCGGTGGAGCTGCTCTTGACGAGATCGTTGTTGATGATGCTGTAGGTGGACGCCCGACGCTGCACTTGTCGAGCTTCGGTCTCTTCCATGGGGAGAACCTCGTTCTCCAAAAATTCTGATATTGGAAGGGCCCAAGATGGAGCCATAACCACGACGAAGACGACCACCAGGGTGGGTTCCGAGTCGGTTGCCCCCGAGCCAGGTTGTGCAGTCCCCGGGTCGGGTATGGCGATGGCCGGGTCTAGGACGAGGGTGGCCGGGTCGACTTGAGCAGCCCCTGGGCCAGGTTCAGCATTCCCCGGGCCCGGTTGAGGTGCGGCCGGGTCGTTTGGAACGTGGATGGACTCGGAGTCCGGCGATGGCTTGACGGATGGCTTGTGCAGGTGCTCGAGGAAAATGTCGGACGTGATGGCTTGTCGTGATGAGGCAATCTTGGCGAGCGTTCGGCTGCTTAGTTCTCCGTGCGCGGGACATGGAGGAACTCGCAGCCCTCGAAGGATCCGGATAGCTTCTGGACAAGGAAGCGGTAGCTTGCCATGTTGGGGTCGCGGGTGTTCCATTTGCCGGAGCACTGCTGCACCACCAGGTCCGAGTCGCCGTAGCACAGGATGCGTCGGATGTCGAGTTCCTTGGCAAGCCGGAGGCCGTGCACAAGGGCTTCGTACTCGGCGACGTTGTTGGAGGCGGCGAAGTGGATCATGGAGCGCGTGGCGGAGCCGGTAGCCCTTCGGGGATGATAGTATGATGCCGGCCCCTAAGCCGAGTCGCATCTTGGACCCGTCAAAATGCATGCGCCAATGCGTCGAGTCGGGAGGCGGCGACAAGTACTGGGTCTCGGCCCAGTCGACGAGGAAGTCGGCCAGGGCTTGAGACTTGATCGTGGTGCGGGGCTTGTAGAGAATGGTGTGGCCGGCTAGCTGGATCGCCCACTTGGAAACCCGGCCAGAGGCGTCCGGCACCCGATGATTTCTCCGATAGGCGCCGTCCTGACCACGGTGACAACATGCTCTTGGAAATACTGCTTCAGCTTCTTGGTGGTGAGGGACACGTCGTAACACATCTTCTGGTAGTCCGGGTAGTTCTGCTTGGAGTTGGAGAGCACCTCGCTCAGGTAGTAGACTGGGCGCTGGACGACTTGGATCTTGCCCTTCTCTGGTCGCTCGACCACCAGCACCGTGCTGACCGCCCGTGAGGTCGCGGCTATGTAGAGCAACAACGACTCATTGTCGGTCGGCACGGCCAGGACTGGTGCGGTGGAGAGAATGCGCTTGAGGTCTTGGAAGGCCTTGTCTGCCTTGCCGTTCCATTCGAACGGGCTCGTCTTCTTAATCAGCTGGTACAGGGGCAGCGCCCTCTCGCCCAGCTGGCTTAGAAACCGGCTGACCGAGGCCAAGCATCCGGTGATCTTCTGGATATCGCGCAGCCGAGCCGGCTTGCGCATGCGCTCGATGGCCTTGATCTTCTCCGGGTTCGCCTCAATGCCGCGTTCTGAGACGAGGAAGCCGAGTAGCTTTCCGGCCGGAACGCCGAAGACACATTTTTCCGGGTTAAGCTTGACCTTGTATTCGCGGAGGTTGGCGAATGTTTCCTTCAAATCGTCGAGGAGCATGAGGTGCTGCTTGGTCTTCACCATGATGTCGTCCACGTACACGTGGATATTGCGGCCGAGCTGCGGCAGCAGGCATTTCTGCATGCAGCGCTGTAAGGTGGTGCCGGCGTTCTTCAAGCCGAACGACATGGTGATGTAGCAATAAGCCCCAAAGGGCGCGATGAAGGACGTCTTCAGGGCGTCAGCCGGGTCCAGCTTGATCTGGTGGTAGGCGGAGTAAGCATCCAGGAAGGACAGGAGCTCACACCCGACGGTCGAGTCGATGACTTGGTCGATCCGCGGGAGGGCGAACGGATCCTTGGGACAGGCCTTGTTGAGGCTGGTGTTGTCGATACACATGCGCAAGGTCTTGTTCTTCTTCAGGATGAGGATTGGATTGGCTAGCCACTTGGGGTGAAACACTTCCATAATGAAGCCGGCCACCAAAAGCTTGGCGACCTCTTCACCAATGGTTCTTCTCTTTTCTTCGGAAAATCATCGTAGGGGTTGACGGACAAGGTTGGCATCCTTGCGGATGTGAAGTTTGTGCTCGACATACTTCCTTAGGATACTTGGCATGTCCTTGGGGGTCTATGCGACGATATCCCAATTCTCACGGAGGAAGTCGACAAGTTCGCCTTCCTATTTGCCATCGAGGCGGGCGCCTATGACAATGTACTTGCTGCAGCTGGGGTCTTCTGGGTTGAGCTTCACTTTCTTGATCTCCTTGGAGGGCTTTAAGGCGGCCTTGTCGGCCGGGTCCGAGGTTGGGATCGACATGGCGGAGGCCTCACCTGCCAGGGCGACGATCCGGTCGAGCTGGCGCCACTCCTCGGCAATGACCAGCGACTCGGCCAACTTGGCGCCGTCTCAGGTGCATTCCAGGGACTTGCGATAATCGCCGGTGATGGTGATGAGGCCCTTGGGACCCGGCATCTTCATCTTCAGGCACGCGTAGTGGGGAAATGCCATGAAGTTGGCGAGCGCGGGCCGTCCCAGCAACGCGTGATACATGCTGGATAGGTCACCACCTCGAACCAGATCGGTTCGTGCCGGAAGTGGCTGCTATCACCGAACAGGACGTCTACCCGGACCTGGCCAATGGGGGAGCAGGAGAGGCCGGGCACAATGCCGTGGAAGATCGTTCGGGTTGGCTCCAGGTCCTCGGCCTTGAGGCCGAGCATGGTCATCGTGTTGGGTAGAGGATGTTGATGTTGCTGCCGCCGTCGATGAGGACTCGGGAGAACTTGCATGTGCGCCGCGCGATGATGGTGGGGTTGAGGACGAGGGTGTAACCACCCGAACTCGGCATGACTGCCGGGTGATCCTCCCGGGTCCAGGTGATCGGGCGATCCGACCAATGCATGAACTCCGGCTTGGCCAGGACGACGGTGTTCACCTCCTGCTGGAGGAGGCGCTCGCTGCGCTTGTCATCGTCGAGGCTGGTGAAGACGTAGGCCACGTTCTGGTCCGGGTAGGCATCGTCGCGCATCATGCCGCCAGCTGGAGACGGCGGTGGAGGCGGAGGTGGCTGTCCCGCGCCTAGAGCCGGAGCCGGAGGGGGCGGGACGTCGCCCCTCATGATGCCCTTGGTGATGGCGCACTACCGAAACGTGTGCGTGGAGGGTTTCGCGCCACTGTGGTGCTTGCAGGGGGCGTCGAGCATCTGCTCGAAGCTCATGGTGGGTTGCTGAAGCGTTGTCGCGATGCGGCGCTGGCTGGTCGGCCTTGCGCTTGTTATTCTGGTGATGCTGCTGCCGGCTGCTTTCGCCGGCCGGCTTCAGAGAGTGAACCGGCTTCGCCTTGCCGGCTTCGTCCAGTGCCACCTGGATCTTCATGGCGGAGTCGGCGTTGGCATACTTGTCTGCCGTCACCATGAGCGCGGCCATGGTGGTCGGCTCAAAGCATAAGAGCTTGTGCTTGAGGAGGGTGCCATCTCGGCACCCATTGACGAAGTTCTGGATCGCCTGGACTTCATGGATGCCCTCGCAGCTGTTCTGAAGCTCGGTCCAGCGTGCAAGGTACTCGCGACCGGTCTCCGTAGGCCCCTGTACGCACATGGCGAGCTGGCTAGGGCGGCCGGGTCGCTTGTAGGTCCCCGTGAAGTTGCGGATGAAGGCTTCCTCGAAGTTCACCCACGTGTTGATGCTGCCTGTCAGTAGGCTGTTCAACCATGTGCGGGCCGACCCTTGGAGCATGAGCGGTGCGTAGCACACGGCGAGACGACGATTGGCACCGGTGATGCCAATGGCCGTGGTGTAGTCGGTGAGCTAGTCTTCTGGCTTCACCGTCCCGTTGTACTTGGGGGTGTCGCAGGGGAGCATGAATCCTTTGGGGAAAGGCTCCTCCCGGATGCGGGGGCCGAAGCACGCTGGCCTAATAGCGCCACTCTCCTTCATCTCCAGGGAGCGAGCAAGCCGATCAAGGCGGTGGAGAGCGTCGGCGTTGCCGATGGCGCGCGGGCCGAGTCGACTTGTGGCCAGGCCACAGGGGGCCGGGTCGGTTGGAGCCGGACGCCGGCCATGCTGGCCGGGTCCGCGCTGGATCTCTAGGACGGGCTCGTCGCCCAATCCATCGGCGGCTGTAGTGGCCGGGTCGCGCAGAGTCCGGGTTCGGCCGGAGTGCGCCTCTCCAGTTGGCGAGGAAGCGGTGTGCAGAACTTCGCCGGACCTGCCAAGGCGGGCGTTCCGGATCCTGCCGGCTTGGCGAGCTGGTTGAGGCGGTCCTGCTGGGTGTTGGCGGCATGGAGGAGTTTGCACATCCGCCCGATGCGCTCTTTTCGCTCCTCACCCGCGAGCTGGTCCAGGCCGGCTGCGGCTGCTTGGGCAGCGTGCATCTTCTTCACTGGGCTCTCGTAGATGATCGGGACGGCACCGAGGGCCCAGCCGATCGCTCCTCCCCTGGTACGCACATTGGCGACCCGGCTTGGGCCGGCTGCAGCGGGCGTGAATCCGTAGGCGGCATCGCGCTCTAGCTGAGCGACATCCAGGTGACCTTGAGTGGCGGGGAGCGTCTCAGACAGGTCCAACATCTGCTGGCACCTTTCCTCGAGCTGGGTTCGGGCCTCAGCGACGTTGGTGGCGTCGATGTCGGTGCCGATGGGGATGCGGAGGCTCTGCAACGCTGCACGCAATGGATCGGATGGCTCGATCTGATCCGCCGCGGCCCTGGCTTCGGCAGCCCTCCTCGTCTTGCTCGACGAGGAGGAGGCGCTGTCGCCGGTGACGAAGACTGAGGGAGTCCTGGATTAGGGGGTCTCCGGACAGCCGGACTATATCCTTTGGCCAGACTGTTGGACTATGAAGATACAAGATTGAAGACTTCGTCTCGTGTCCGGATGGGACTTTACTTGGCGTGGAAGGGAAGCTAGGCAATACAGATATGTATATCTCCTCCTTTGTAACCTACCTTGTGTAACCCTAGCCCCCTCCGGTGTCTATATAAACCGGAGGAATTTAGTCCGTAGGACAACATACAACCATACCATAGGCTAGCTTCTAGGGTTTAGCCTCTTTGATCTCGTGGTAGCTCGACTCTTGTAATACTTATATCATCAAGAACAATCAAGCAGAACGTAGGGTATTACCTCCATCAAGAGGGCCCGAACCTGGGTAAACATTGTGTCCCCTGCCTCCTGTTACCATCCACCTTAGACGCACAGTTCGGGACCCTCTACCCGAGATCCGTCGATTTTGACACAGACGTTGGTGCTTTCATTGAGAGTTCCACTACGTCATCATCATAAGGAGGATGGCTCGCCTCGTTGTCAAGGACAACATCACCTCTGGGGGAGCCCTGGCTGTAGGCCAAACTCTCCGACTAGGCAGCTTCGTCATGACCGCCCGCTTGGCTGCTGCGCCGATGATGACCTCTCGGGTCATCAAAAATAGCCTCCACATTGGCTCAAAATTTACCGAGCAGATGGATCCAATGGAGCTCTCCTCTTTGAACGAGCTCTTTGATCGCATTGCCGCTCTAGGAGTCACTACGGACTACGATCGGATCGGTCTTAAACCCGGCCAAAGGGAGATCAACTCTCCGCCGGTCACCCATCAAATAGCGGTGGTGGAGGAGCAATGCGACGATTCTCCCTCTATCCTGAGGACGAACTATGCCCGTATTCCCGAGCTCTCCGAACAGGATACTCGCTCACGGGAGGACACTGCCCTAACCCTGAATCCAGAATCAGGCCGCATACCGAACCCACAGGGCAACATCCCGGAGCCCAAACTTCCAAGATCGGAAACTCCCCTGCCCCGGGATCACAGATTGGGTCAAGGTCTGGACTTAAACCCTCCCACCCACCCAGATACAAACGATCTTTCCCACATTAGGAAAGCGCCCCAAGTGACAGTACATCACTATTGGGCCAGATTCCTCCTTGTAATGAACAAGGTCAAGGACTGCCATGAGGAAGATGCAATTTTGTTCTTTTGCAACAATTGCACGGACAAGGGAGTCCTCAACGCCATAAGTCGCCATGATGTAGCACACTTCGCTGACTTGGCAGCCATAGTACGGAAATACTGTGCGATGGAAAGTGCCTGGAAAACCCAAACGCAATTTTGGGATAATCCGGCTCTGACAAAACCCCCAGTCCGAACTAAAAGGGTGCACTCTCATAAGTCGCCCGACTCAATTACAAAGAAGCAAAAGCCCACTACAGGGCGTGGAACCGTATTGGAGGGATGGCTTAACGGGCCCTGCAAAATCCATAGTACATCGGATACCATATCAACACACAGCCTTAGAGCATGTTGGGTACTCCGGCAGGTGGCCAAAAGCGGTGAGGATCTTCTCACCCAAAATACCTCAGAGCTCCTTCCCACGGATAACAATACAATATTAATGGTCTTCGAGACCTTCGCCTTAAATAATAGGCCTAAGCGAGCACTCCGCAGCCTTGCTGAAGTCTGCCATGTGGCAGCAATAAATCCATGGAGCGACACGGCTATCACCTTCAATGCCAGTGACGAAACTAAATTCCGAACAACCCGAGCACCAGCCGCTTTGGTCCTCAGTCCAATTGTGGAAGGCTTTCGGCTCACTAAGGTGCTCATGGACGGCGGCAACGGATTAAACCTCATTTATGAGGAAACTCTCCAAAAAATGGAAATAGACAGCAACCGTATTGAGCAAAGCAGTACGACCTTCCGAGGAATCATCCCTAGTCGGGAGGTACGTTGCGCTGGGAAAATCACACTTGATGTGGTATTCGGCACTCTGGAGAATTACAGGTCCGAAGAAATTACATTCCAAGTGGCCCCATTCAGTAGCGGATACCACGCCCTTCTAGGGCGGGAGACATTCACGATTTTCAAGCCATACCCCATTACGGGTACATGAAGCTCAAAATGCCCGGACCCAAGGGAATTATCACTCTAGCTAGTGATCCGGACATAGTACTCCGCATCGAGAACAAAACAGCCGCACTAGCCCTCGAGGCATTATCCGAAGCCCTTGTGGTGGAGGAGTTAACCGCGCTACGCTCCACGGTGGACAGGGACGACGTGATACTAGACAAAAGATCCAAGTCCACCTCCTTTAAACCAGCGGACGAAATAGTTAAATTCCAAGTCCATCCAACGGACCCTACAAAAATAGCATCCATTGGGGCACAGTTAGACCCCACTGTAGACACCGCACTACGGGAGTTTCTGCGCGAGAATTGGAATATATTTGCCGGGCATCCTTCAGACATGCCAGGAATCCCATGCAGATTGGCCGAGCATAGCCTTAATATTCTAAAAGGATTCAAGCCGGTCAAGCAGACTCTTCGGCGTTTCTCTGAACCTAAGCGACAAGCCATGGGAGAGGAGCTGGCCAAGCTACTGGAAGCCGGATTCATTAAAGAAATAAAACATCCGGATTGGCTAGCAAACTTGGTGATGGTGCCAAAGAAGAACAAATCCTGGTGCCTATGTGTCGACTTCAAAGACCTTAATAAGGCTTGCCCAAAGGATCCCTTCCCACTCCCCCGCATCGATCAAATCATCAATGCTACCGCAGGACACGAATCATTGTGCTTCCTCGACGCATACTCCGGTTACCACTAGATTAAGATGGCGGAGTCTGATCAAGCCGCAACGGCATTTATCACACCATACGGCCCCTTCCGTTTAAACACAATGCCCTTTGGGCTCAAAAACGCCAGTGCAACATATTAGCGCATGATCCAGACATGTCTGGAAAAGTAGATTGGTAAGACTATGGAGGCATATGTAGACGATGTGGTCATTAAAACTAGACACGTCGACTCTTTAATAGACGACTTGAGTCTCAAGTTCACCAATCTCCGAACATACGACATTAAGCTCAATCCAGAAAAATGCGTTTTCGGCATTCCCGCCGGAAAGCTCCTGGGCTTCATCGTCTCCAGTAGAGGAATTGAAGCAAATCCTGATAAAATCCGAGCTCTGTCGCAGTTGGCTATCCCAACTGACCTCAAGCAAATCCAGAAATTGACTGGATGTGTGGCGGCTTTAAGCCGCTTTACCTCCCGATTAGGAGAAAATGCACTTCCCTTTATCGCCTTCTTCGGCGCACCAAACACTTCGAGTGGACGGACGCAGCCACGCCCGGACTGGAAGAAATAAAAGCCATCCTGGCCACCAACCCAATCCTGGCCGCGCCAACTGTTGGTGAACCAATGCTATTCTATATAGCGGCAACTCACCAAGTTGTAAGCGCAGTGCTCGTCGTCGAACGAGAGATGGAAGGACATAAATTCCCACTTCAAAAGCCGGTATATTATGTATCCACTGTCCTCACTCCATGCAAATCACGGTACCCACATTACCAAAAGATAGCATATGCGGTATTTATGGCATCCCGGAAATTACGACACTACTTTCAAGAGTGTTCGATTATGGTGGCCTTCGAAGTACCACTCAATGACATAACAAACAACCGCGATGCCACGGTCCGGATTGCCAAATGCGCCATCGAGCTCCTCCCGTTCGACAAAACATATAAGCCACGACGAGCCATTAAGTCGCAAGTACTAGCCGATTTCGTAGCCGAATGGACAGAAGCCGAACTGCCTAAAGAGTACGGCGCATACTCCAATTGGATCATGCACTTCGCCGGCTCTAAAATGCTGGCTGGTCTGGGGGCTGGCGTCGTCTTGACGTCCCCCACCAGAGATACAGTGCAATATGTGCTCCAAATACTATATACAGACTCCAATAACGCAGCCGAATACGAGGCCGGGTGGCAGTCTCCATGGGCATCCAACGTCTAGAGGTGCGTGGGGACTCAAACCTCGCAATATCCCAAATAAATGGAGACTTCGATGCCAAGAATCTGAAAATGGCGGCATATCGCAACGCCGTCCTCAAAATGTTAGCTCGGTTCGAGGGGCTTGAATTCCACCATGTGGCTCGGGAAAACAACCAGGCGACGGACATCCTAGCCCGTATCGGCACTAAACGCGACCCTATCCCACCGAACATCTTCCTGGAAAGACTGTTTAAACCATCCGTGCTATGGGAAGGGGACACCGGCAAAAATAGCCGGACCCGACCACAACCCCAGATACCGAATACTCTGACACAATCGGAGGCTCTGCCACCGAAATAACACCTTCAGCCCACGTGATAATGGCCGTCATCTCCCCGTGGACAGAACCATTCCTGGCCTACCTAACTAGTCAGGAATTACCCGAGGACCAAAATGAGGCCCGCTGCATAGTGCGGCAGTCTAAAGACTACAAGGTCCATGAGGGAGAGCTTTATAAGAAAAGCACAACCGGAGTCCTTCAAAGGTGCATCTCCGAAGAGGAAGGGCGGAAGCTTTTGGCAGAAATTCATGCCGGACTCGGCGGACACCACGCCGCAGCCCGGGCCCTTGTAAGCAAGGCCTTCCGTACAGGTTTTTATTGACCAACGGCCCGGGGAGATGCACAACATCTGGTACAACATTGTGTCGGTTGCCAGCTTTTTGCAACCAAAGCCACATGCCACCTACTGCCCTCCAAACAATCCCCATTACTTGGCCCTTTGCGGTCCGGGGGCTCGATATGGTCGAACCCCTCAAAGGGGGAACCCATAAGAAAAAAAATACTTACTGGTCATGGTGGATAAATTCACCAAATGGATAGAAGCCAAACCTGTTAAAACGGCTGAATCTGGACCGGTGATAGACTTCATATCCGGGGTTGTACACTGTTATGGCGTCCCCCACAGCATCATCACTGACAACAGCACGAACTTTACAGTCGACAAGGTGAAACTTTGGTGCAGCAACATGGGCATCAAGCTCGATTATGCTTCTGTCTATCATCCGCAAACTAACGGTCAAGTCAAATGAGCGAATGGTCTTATCACGAGCGGCATTAAACCCAGATTAGTCTGATCTTTAAAGGAATTAGACACTCATTGGGTAGAGGAGCTCGACTCCGTACTTTGGGGGCTGCGGGACCACACTGAATCGCACTACCGGATACACACCGTTTTTATGGTGTACGGCGCCGAGGCGCTGCTGCCTTGCGACATAATTCATGACTCACCTCGAGTGCGCATATACGAAGAAAGAGAGGCCGAGCTCAATCGACAGGACAGTTTGGACGCCCTGGAGGAGGAGCACGACGTGGAAAAATCCCGTTCCGCATTCTATCAGCAACAGGCTCGAAGGTATCAAAGCAGAGAAGTGCAGGCCAAAACCTATAACGTTGGCGAACTAGTTCTACGCCTACCGGAGAACAAAAAAACAAGCTCAAGCCCAAATGGGAAGGTCCCTTCATTATCGACCAGGTTCTGACTAGTGGAGCGTATCATCTGCGGGATGCATCGAATAATCAACTCGAGCCAAACCCATGGAACGCAGCCAGACTCCGAAGATTCTACGCCTAGCGTCGGACTCTATGTTCGTCTCCTTACCTCCATGAATTTTTTGCACATCTGTTTGTTCTCTCTTTCTTTCTCTCTTTTCTCTTCAAGGCCCTAAAGGGCTACACTTGTGTCTTGGTTACACAATCTTGACGCGCTAACCGCGCTCAATATACATGGGGGCTTCCTATACAGAAGCTTAATATAATTACTTTTCCGGGCTTTATGCCCCGCACATGTGTTATTCTTCTGCATGTATCCTTTTTCTCCATTATATGCACCGATATGACTTAAGTTTTGGCAAAGCTGGGTTGCCTCGCTCTTGTATTTATGCCCTATGTTCCCGTTAATTCGGCTAGGGAATAAGGGGAGCACCTCTGCGATTATTACTGCTGGGTCAGCCGGATGTGTACCTCAGACTTAACGGGAATAAAAGATGAAAAGGCCCGTCGAGCCGAAAGGTAGCATTCTTAAGGAATTATTCGGTCGGTGAATAAAAGATGACTTTCATTTCAATTACTACACGCCCCCAGATGTTTTTAGCCTGCGTCTCGCAGTTCGGACATGAACATTAGGGCATGCGTACCCAGGGAAAGGAACCCTTAACGGAACTATTCTCCCTGGAAGATGTTTCTTACTATCCATGTAATATAACATAGCTTGTTGGGTACTTGTCTGTTCAAGCACTTATGACCCCTACGCCTGGTTTCCATGCATACCCCGGTTTTTTATATAACCGAGTGGCTATTCGGATACACTCCGGACTATCGGGTCCAGAGGTTGAAGCGAAAAGGTCTGCCATGACAAATGATTTACAATCTGGCTAGGGACATTACATATGTCACTTGAAGTACACAGTCACTAAGACTGATTAAAATTTTCTTCTATACCATCCAACAGGCTGTCTAGCCTACAATCCTATTGGGAAAACTTTGCGGCTAATTCTACTTGATCATACACTAAACTGACGGGGATCTCTTTCCCATCGGGCCCCACAAGTCCGACCTCGGCCATGTGGTTTGGGTCAGCCTTAGTATATCATGTCTTCACCATAGCCCAGGCTTCCCTCGCACCTTGTCGGCAGGCTGATATCTTCCATAATCGGAAGCGCCGCCGCACTCCCTTGAGCTTCTCTATAAGCTCCCCCATGCCTCCTAGCGGGGACGCGGATGGCCACAAGGCTTGAGCAATACTCTACGCCACCTGCCGAACTTGTTCGTGCAGTTGTGAGAGCTCTGGAAGAAGATCACCCGAAGACCCGGGCATCTCCTCTGCGGGACGACCCGTCAGCATACCTGCAGACATAACGCTGTTAGTAGGCTTCTCCGCGGAACTCCTTTAAAAAGTTCGTTGAAGCACTTACTAAAAATGCCGCGGTGAAGCCGTTTATTCTCCTTCACGGAGTTCGTAAGCTAGGCTCGGACATCCTTCAGTTCCATGCCCAGCCAGATATTGGCATCTTGGAGATCATTTTTCTCCTGCCTGACTCGCGTGAGCACGCGCTCGCCAGCATTTCACTGTCGATCATCACGTGCCGTATCCGCCTCCACGGCCTCCGGATTCACTCCGGGGCCACCTGCAACATCTATTATTAGGTGTGCATACATGCCGCATACTACATGGTACCGATATTCTTTGCAATAGACAAAAAAGTTACCAGGGGGACCCTTTTTGGACTCCTTCAATGCGGCAGCAGCGGCTTCCAGCTGGGCCTTGCACTCGTCCAGCTCTTGAGACAGTCGGGAATTCTTCTCTGTCAGAACCTGCACAAATAATGATCCTTAAATCAGTTGCGTCAATTGTTTCAAGTCTCAGGGGCTACTGATACATATAATCGTCAGATTTTCTTACCCGTATATCCCTTACATACTGGTCCGTGGCTCTGGCTAGACCATTTTGAGCAGCACGGAGGTACGCGTCTCCGGAATTGAAGGCATCAAATGCTTCTGGTGAGAAGCAAGCATCACGGAGTACGGCCCGGCGACGCCTATGATTCATGGCACTCTCCACTCTTGAATTTGTAGCGGATAGTCTATCCACATCCTCTGTAGGAAGAGCATCCGGCGTCCGCCCCATGTTGGCTTCCGCCTCTATGTCCGGCCCTGGAGCCCGACTAGTGGAGGCGTGATCGGTAGCCTCTCCAGATATACTCCGGCGAGCGTTTTTTATATTAAAGAAGCATGGACGTCATTGCATTTTGAGAAGGAGGACAACCATGGAGCGAGGTTTTGTGTCATACCTCTGCGTCGGCGTCTCCGTCCTGACTGCCTTCCTTTTTGGCCTACCTGGCTTCGGTGCCTCTTGTTGGCGAGTTGCCACGGGTTTGGCACGGCGTCCTGAATGCCTTCCCTGTAAAACACCATATGTGTACGGTAGGTGAAGTGTCTAAAAGGATCCTACTTTTGGAGTTGGGATTTTTGTTTTTCTTACGTGCGACGCAGGGAGCAGTCCGGGATAGTCGACCGTTATGGCCACCATGGCGTCATCGCAGCTCAATTGATAGAATTGCCTGTCTATCAGCTCCACGAATATGTCCGGATCCTCTTCGAGTCCGGGACCGAGGGCCCGACCAGTGTCCTCTGGTTGTGGAGATGGGCTATTGACCTCCCTTACAGCTTTTCACAGTTCCTGCCATAAAATGGCAAGGTGAGTACCTACAACGAATAATGCGGGAAGAATGGGAGTAAAGAGGTATAACTCACCCAGCTTGGAGGGTTGTACATGGAGAATCCATCCCGTGGATTGATACGGATGAACTCCTCTTCCTCTCCCTTGAACAACTCGGACAGAATTTTTCCTAAAGCAGCAGCGGAGTCCGGTCCCTTACACCCGCAATGGGTGGCATCATCTTCGCCGTTAAAACACCACAGGGGGTGCCCTCGATATTGAAGTGTCTGCACTCCTCGCATTATGCATATTGACATAACCTCGATTATTGTCAATCCTGATTGAGCCAGCGCTTTAATCCGGTTCATCAGGTAAATGACTTCTCCGTTGTCTTCCTCCTGGGGGCTCCGTGGGCGCCAGCTTCGGCGTTTCTTCAGAGGAGCATTGTTGAACTCAGGAAGACCCCGCCGAACAGGGTCTGGGAGGGGGACGTCCTCCATATAAAACCACTCCGAAGGCCAGTCTTCGGACATCTTCTTCGGAGTACCGGACAGGTATCCGGTTTCAGCAATGCGCCATATTTCGGCTCCGCCCACTTGATAAAGTGACTCCTTCTGTGTGTGGGGCACAAGGCAAAATAACCTTTTCCACAGCCCGAAATGAGCCTTGCAGCCCAGAAATAACTCGCAAAGGGCAACGTAGCCGACGATGTGTAATATGGAAGCAGGGGTGAAATTATGCAGTTGGAGGCCGTAAAACTCCAGGAGCCCGCGGAGGAATGGATGAATTGGAAATCCGAGTCCCCTTAGTAAGTAAGGAACAAGGCACACCCGCTCCCCCTAAGAGGGGCTGGGGAAGCTCTCCGCTTGCTCCCTGCCATTATAGGTGGCGAGCCCGGCTCAGACGGGGACCATATACGCTGGAGGGAGAAATCCCTGAGTCTGCAGCTCTACTAATTGACTGTGTGGGACGGAACACATCTCCCAATCACCGGGCTTAGGGCTACGGGGGCGGGAGGAGGAGCTGCGGCGGTCGGCCATGTTGGAGTGGATTTTTCCGAAGCGTGCTCCGATGGATTCTCGCTGTGGGAGGATGGTATGGATTGGATCTAAGAATCCCCATCCCTTTAATAGCCAATTTATTCACTTGGCTAGGGGGGCAAATGTAAAAATGCCCTGGCTCCTCGTATTCGTTCGACGCATGGAGGATAGCCCTTATTGAGCACAGAAGCCAAGAAGTCCAACATTTATGGGCCGGACACTACTTAATAGACATTCAAGATTTGGAGAAGAACCCGCCTTGCAATGCCAAAGACAATACTGCGCGCCGGACTCAACGTCATTGAAGCCTGGTTCGGGGGCTACTGAGGGAGTCCTGGGTTAGGGGGTCTTCGGACAGCCGGACTATATCCTCTGGCCGGACTGTTGGACTATGAAGATACAAGATTGAAGACTTCGTCTTGTGTCCGTATGGGACTTTACTTGGCATGGAAGGCAAGCTAGGCAACACGGATATGTATATCTCCTCCTTTGTAACCGACCTTGTGTAACCCTAGCCTCCTCCGGTGTCTATATAAACCGGAGGGATTTAGTCCATAGGGCAACATACAATCATACCATAGGCTAGCTTCTAGGGTTTAGCCTCTTTGATCTCGTGGTAGATCGACTCTTGTATTACTTATATCATCAAGCACAATCAAGCAGGACGTAGGGTATTACCTCCATCAAGAGGGCCCGAACCTGGGTAAACATTGTGTCCCCTGCCTCCTGTTACCATCCGCCTTAGATGCACAGTTCAGGACCCCTACCCGAGATCCGCCGGTTTTGACACCGACAAAGACCTCCACACGAATGTCCGCTGCCCCGACGGAAACACCGCTGCCGAGGGAGAGGGGAGAATCGGAGTAGCTCAGCACCTCGCTAGGGTACTCGTCGGTCATGAACGCATTAGAGATGCATAGCATGGCGAAGGAGGCGGCGAGCGCACCGATGACATCGTCCGCCAGCGCGACGGACTCGTCGGTGTAGGAGAAGGGCCCCGTCTGAAGCATGCTCCCGGCCAGCTCCTCGAGCTGCCCCACGGTGGGCGCCAACTATCATGGTGGGCGCCGGCAGATGCCAAGGGATGGCTAAAGAGAGGAGGAGGCTCGAGGGCGCTGGTGGACTCCATAGGCGAGGTTGGCATGAGCGGCCACGGGACGCCGGACATACCCAGGTTTGGGGCTCTCCGGAGAGATAATACCCCTAGTCCTGCCGAGTGTTGTTGTATGATTGATATTACAATGCTGCTCCTGGAGTTGTATGGAGGAGGAGGGAAGCTGACCAGGGCTTAGGCAGTTCCCTCTCCTTGGGTGTTGCTCACTAGGAGTGTGAGCATGTCTGTCTCTCTCTCTCTTTCTCTGCATGAGGGCTCCTGGGGGGTTTTATAGGCCAACCCCCCAGGAGTACAATGGTAATGTTACAAGTCGGTGGGTCCGTATTGTCGGTGTTCGGGGTCCCGGGCTGGGTCCCGCTGAGGGCTTGTGGTTCGCCGAGTTCCCCTAGGTGCAGGCCCCGCATGCCTAGGGGGACTGTGCGCCGTCTTGTCGATCGTCAGGGCGTGGCCGAGTCAAGTTGCGTACAGTACTCTCCGCCAAGTCGCTGCTTGTTTTTGTCAGCGGTGAAGGCGGGGGCACTGTAGCCACGCCGGACCTGGTCAGCGGGTAGGTGAGGGGCACTGTTGCTACGTACCCGCTGACCAGAGGTATGGGTGGGGTACTGTTGCCTCGGTCATCATTGATTGAAGTCTTGTCCCCATCATACGGCCTGGATGGGACGGGAGCTGACCCGTGGCTGGATTGCGTAGCACGCCACGGGTGGCGCTGGCTTGTTGAGGAGGCTCTGGCCGTATCGGGTTCGGCTGTCTTGCGCTAATTGTTGGGGCCGAGTCGACGTGTCTTGCCGGGTCGGCTCATCTGACCGGCTTGCGGGGCTTGGCCGGGTCGAGCGACCTGGCCAAGCGCGTGCCAGTATTGAGGGGCAATGCCAACCCCGTAATTTTTGAAGAGGATCCGGGTTCCGTTGCCTGCCCGGGGTCCATCCCCCCGACAATGTTGTCTTCCTTGTCCAACGTCAACAATTTTGGCACATAATATTTTGATGCGGGCTCACAATCACAAAAGATTTCCAGGATAGTGTATTTATATGTGAAGGTTCTCTTCCTTATATGAATTATTCGTGAATTGCTTGCATGGCCAATATTGTGATTGTCAAGCCTCAAAAGATTTTACTTTCTAAACCCAATGTGAAGCTACCACTAGGCATGATATGCTTTCAACTTCATGAAATTCAATTTATTCAACAACTTACTCATAGGATATAAGTGAAGCACAAGAGTAAATGACACAGACAGGAGCTTCGTTGACGAGGTGTGAATGCCGCTTACTTGGCCTCCCCGGCAATTATTTGAGGACTCTATTTTATTTTAAAACTTTCAGATCTAAGCATTTTATTAAAACAACAAGCAAAACAAAAAAATGACAATCCAAGGATAGCACACATCATGTGAAGAAGCAAAAACTTAGGCTCAACCAATACTAACCGATAATTGTTGAAGAAGAAAGGTGGGTTGCCTACCCGGGCATCCCCAAGCTTAGATGCTTGAGACTTCTTGAAATATTATCTTGGAATGCCTTGGGCATCCCCAAGCTTGAGCTTTTGTGTCTCCTTAATTCTTCTCATATCACGGCTTTCCTAAATCTCAAAAGCTTCATCCACACAAAACTCAACAAGAACTCATGAGATAAGTTAATCATAGGATGCTCTCTATCATGAAGATCATGGTGCTACTTTGAAGCACAAGTGTGGCAAAAAGGATAGTAACATTGTCCCTTCTATCTTTTTCTCTCATTTTTTGGGCCTTCTCTTTTTTTATTTGGCCTTTCTCTTTTTTTATTTCCTCACATGGTACAGTGCTCTAATCATGAAAGTCATCACACTTCTATTTACTTACAACTCAAGAATTACAACTCGATACTAGAACAAAAATATGACTCTATGTGAATGCCTCTGGTGGTGTACCAGGATGTGCAATGAATTGACATGTATAAAAAATGATGAACGATGGCTTTGCCACAAATACAATGTCAACTACATGATCATGCAAAGCAATATGACAATGATGATGCGTGTCATAATAAATGGAATGGTGGAAAGTTGCATGGCAATATATCTCAGAATGGCTATGGAAATGACATAATATGTAGGTATGGTGGCTGTTTTGAGGAAGGATATGTGGTGGGTTTATGGTACCGGTGAAAGTTGCGCGGTACTAGAGAGGCTAGCAATGGCGGAAAGGTGAGAGTGCGTATAATCCATGGACTCAACATTAGTCATAAAGAACTCACATACTTATTGCAAAAATCTATTACTCATCGAAACAAAGTACTAGGCGCATTCTCCTAGGGGGATAGATTGGTAAGAAAAGACCATCGCCCGTCCCCGACCGCCACTCATAAGGAAGATCATCAAACAACATCTCATGCTTTAACTTGTTATATAACAGTTCACCATACGTGCATGCTACGGGACTCACAGACCTTAAGACAAGTATTTCTCAAATTCACAACTACTTACTAGCACGACTCTAATATCACCATCTTCATATCTCAAAACAATCATAAGGAATCAAACTTCTCATAGTATTCAATGCACTTTAGATATATGAAAGTTTTTATTATATACTTCTTGGATGCCTATCATATTAGGACTAATTTTATAACCAAAGCAAATTACCATGCTGTTTAGAGACTCTCAAAATAATATAAGTGAAGTACAAGAGTTCATCGATTTCTATAAAATAAAACCACCACCGTGCTCTAAAAAGATATAAGTGAAGCACTAGAGCAAATTTTCCTAGCTCATAAAAATATAAGTGAAGCACATAGAGTATTCTAATAAATCACGATTCATGCATGTCTCTCTCAAAAGGTGTGTACAGTAAAGATGATTGTGGTGAACTAAAAAGCAAAGACTCAAATCATACAAGACGCTCAAAGCAAAACACATATCACGTGGTGAATAAAAATATAGCCTCAAGTAAAGTTACCGATAGACGAACACGAAAGAGGGAATGCCTTCCCAGGGCATACCCAAGCTTAGGCTTTTTGACATCCTTGAATATTACCTTGGGGTGCCTTGGGCATCCCCAAGCTTTGGCTCTTTCCACTCCTTATTCCATAGTCCATCAAATCCTTACCCAAAACTTGAAAACTTCACAACACAAAACTCCAACAGAAAATCTCGTAACCTCTGTTAGTATAAGAAAATAAATCACCACTTTTGGTACTATTGTGAACCTATTCTTTATTTATATTGGTGTAATATCAACTGTATTCCAACTTTTCCATGGTTCATACCCCCCCCCCCGATACTAGCCATAGATGCATCAAAATAAGCAAACAACACGCGAAAAACAGAATCTGTCACAAACAGAACAATCTGTAGCAATCTGGAGATTTTGAATATTTATGTAACTCCAAAAATTCTGAGAAATTAGGATAATTTCTTTATAAATCCTTTGCAAAAAGAATCAGTATTTTATCGTGCTTTTGTTAAAAATTAAAACTAATCTCCTGGGCGCAAAAGTTTCAGTTTTTTAGCAGGATCAAATTAACTATCACTGTTGCTATCCCAAAGGTCTTACTTGGCACAGACACTAATTAAAACACAAAAAGACATCTAACCAGAGGCTAGATGATTTATTCAAAGCAAAACAGGACCTAAAAAGCAAGAACAAAAATAAAGTTGGGTTGCCTCCCAACAAGCGCTATTGTTTAACACCCCTAGCTAGGCATAAAAACACGAATAGATCTAAGTATTATCATCTTTGGCATGCAAATCTTTAATCGCACACTTATGACTCTTGGGAGATTCTTTGGTTTTATAGACGATCAAACTCCTAGGCAAGAAATCAAGAGATTCATTCATGACATTAGGTTCCTTAATAATATCGAGCAAATTGGGGTGAATACTATTTGATTTGAGATCTTCACTATTTTTACTAGAAGGTTCACCCTTGGTACCTGTAATGATCCCACTAATGGAAAACAAAGGTGGGTTTAGAAAGCAAGACATTAAATTTTACCTTGGTACTTGTAATGTGAGTTTGTGGCCTTGTACATAAAAATGGAGGGAGTAACATATTACTGTGCTACTGATCACTTTGCTGCAGATAATCAATCTCCAAGTGTGGTTGAATTGACAACTCAGCTGCTAATACTTGCAAATATTCTTTGGCTCCCCTTGTGTCGAATCTACAAATTTGGGTTGAATACTCTACCCTCGAGAGTTGTTGTGATCCCATATACTTGTGGGTTATCAATAGACAACCGAATACTCAATCTCCTTCACATCTTGAAGTGAGTTTGCGCACTCAACAGCTGTTGTTGCAGCATATGGCTGAGGATCGCCGAGAGAAAGAACATGGGGCTGCCAAATTGAATGCCATCAACAATCGTAAAATAATGGTGCGCATGATTACGACTGAAAATAAGAAGCGCCTATGGAAATTGCTGCAAAAGTTCTTCTCCAATAAACAACTAAGCAACTCCGATCTTAAAGAACTCTATGAGTATATTGATCAAGGGTTCTCTGCTGAAGATTTTCAAGATTGTATCACTCCGCCTCTGCCAGCTCATGAGCCAACAACTAATTTACTTCGGTTTCAGCTATGCAAATTGCTCGATGAATCAGAAGGGACCTCGCCAACTTAGAAACCTACTGAAGGAAATGTATTGTATCGCAAGAATCAACAGGATGATCCCAATATGGCTTCATCTTCTCCGCCCCACGCCAGTCTTGAACGAACATCTGTGACTGCTGATGATGAAGATTTACTAGCCACTTCCGAATCAGAAACATCTTTGGGCAGTTCTTTGGGAGATGCTTCAAAGTGAATCAAGTTTACCTCTTTTACACTCATGTTATTCATCACCTTTTTGACACTAGTTGACAAAAAGGGGGAGAATTGCTTCGAGTTTCGATAGATTTACTCTGTTGGATTTGGTCTCGGTGTTTATCTGTCTGGTTTTATGAGACCTTTTGAGCTCTATGCTTCAAAGACTATTTGTGCTCTGATGTAAAACTAAACTTCTGTGATGTAATATTAATAACCCCGCTTGCTGCACTATTTCCCTCGAAGCATTTGTTTTGCAGGTGTAATTATTATCAGAAGTTATGAATGATTACACTACATTCTCGATGGGTTATCTATCATCAGTGTGAATTATTACCTCGAATGAATGAAAAATCCTCCACATACTTCATCAAATTGCACAGAGTTTGATTTCATATCTTTAACCCTACATACAGCAAGGGGAGTATATTTCATCATCGAGTCAAGTAATGCAAGTACACTCTTGTTCAATTTACTTTTCACTTATCTATCTTCACTTTGATGATCATCTGTTTTGTCAACAACCGTCCAAAAAGGGGGAGAATGTTGGTGCAATAATTTTCCCCTTATGTTTTGGTGTTTGTTAACATAAACAATATGGGATTTATGTGTTTGCTAGTGCACACAGAGTAACAGGTCCTTGAGATGTCGAGGAGTTGGATGCAAACGACGAAGATAATCTCCGTGTGTTGCAGCGAAGGTTATCTGAAGATGTAGTTTACAAGAGTGACCCCCAAAAATTGCTGAAAGTTCAAGCAATTGGTTCAGTGTCTGTTCGAAGAGAATTACCACATCGAGGAAGAATGAAGATGAAGTGAAGACGTAGCATTTATTTCGTTCTTCTTCTTCTTCTTCTTCTTCTTGTTTCATTGAGTCATAGGACCACCGTACTATTAAGAGGGGTGTAGCGTTCGAAACTTTCATTCTCTGATGCTAAACCCAAATCCTATGAAAATTGTGAGAGAAATCTCTTTGTGTTCCGAGAAAATACTTGCCAGCAAGAGACTGTGATCTTCTTTGCTGCGAGAGATTTGTCTCAGACCGAGGAGTTAGCATTACTTATTCCTCAAGTAATGTTACCGTTCCTCCAAAATCCGACCGTTGCAAATGTGTCAGTTGGCCATTGGTTGGACCGCGTGTCCAAAATGGTCATTTCCCATCTGGGAAGGCTGCAACTATAAATAGCCATCCCGCGCCGGCTTTGTTTGGTGGCTGCTTCGTTTGATTCTGAGAAGATTGTTGAGCAACCCAATCTCTGAGCGATTTGAGTTTAAAATCCACTGAGAGAAAACCCCTAGAGCCGAAGAATTAGATAGTGGTTAGCATCACTGGAATCTAAGTCCAGTATGCTCCGCTTATTACTCTTGAGAGTTGCAAACTCTCTAGACGGTTAGGTGTCAATTTCTACAGAGACCAAGAGTGATTGTGGTTCTTAAAGAAGAAGTCCGTAAAGGTTTGAAGATCTCCTTCAAGTATATGCCATGAGTAATAGACATTGGTTGACAAATCATTGTCGAGGAGAATAGGGTGAAGATTATCTTCTGTGTTAATTCACAACCCCTCCAACCAGACGTAGTCCTTGTGCAGAAGGACGAACTGGTCGAACAAATTCCCTGTCGCCATCGAGCACCACTTGTTATCTCTATTACTCATGTTTCCATTTGATACGGTTTTCCATCATGTGATTTGTTTAGATGCATGTTAGTTTCCATTCGGTACCTAGCTTTAGCTCGTCATAGTCTATTTTACTCTTGTTTCCACAGCTGGGTTTTGAGAGTTTTGATTTTTCCGAAGAAAATTTAAAACTCCCATTCACCCCCTCTCGTAGACATACTTCATTCCTACAGGTGTAAACAGAGACTAGCTAAGGATGAGGTGACGATGCGCGTTGGAAGTGTCTCCAAGGTTGATGTGATCGCCATTAACACACTCCTTCTACCTTTGGGATTAGTATTAAACCTAAATAAATGTTTTTGGAGCTTGTGTTAAGCATGAACAATATATCCGGATCTTGTTTATTGCAAGATGATTATTCATTTAAGTTAGAGAACAATGGTTGTTCTGTTTACATGAATAATATCTTTATTGACCATGCACCCTTTGAGAATGGTCTATTCTTATTGTATCTCGATAACACACCCTTTGATGACTATATCAACTGCGTTACAACGCTAACGCTTTTAGGTCTACAAGAGTATGTAGACACACTCCCCTTTCGTAGCTACGTATCTCCTAGGTTGGATCTTGGGTGTTTCATAGGATTTTTTTCGATTTTCATGCTTCGTTCACCGCCATTTCATAAGCTTAGTGCAAAATATGGACTTGACTCTAAGATAGTAGCTACTTTCTGTGAATCATTTGCTGCTCATGTTGATCTCCCTAAGGAGAAGTGGTTTAAGTTTTAGCCACCTATTGAAGAAATTTGTGAGGAACTTGTTATAGCTAAAACTGAAACAATTGCTTATAATGTTAATCAACTATACCCACTGCTTATATTGAGAAACCTCCTTTCCTTATTAGGATTAAGGAACATGCCAAATCTACAACTATGGTTCATAAGAGTTTGTTAAAACACCTAAACCCTCGAAACAAATTAAAGTGGAACCCAATATTGCAAAAGTTAAGGACCTCTGGGTCAATAATATAGATGGTCATGTAATTTTTTGTAAGTAGGCAACTAGGATTGCTAAACAAAGTTAATACTAAACAATATAAGCTAGATAAGAGTAAACCAATTGTTAGCATGACTGATGTTTCTGTTAAGATTGGAGATCATTATCATCATGTTCTATGTGATATGGGTGCTAGCATAAGTGCTATTCCATTTTCTTTATATCAAGAAGTTATGCGTGATATTGCACCTGCTGAGATAGAAGATATTGGTGTTACTATCAAGCTGGCAAACATATATACTATTTCATCGCTTGGGATTGTTAGAGATGTTGAAGTCATGTGTGGTAAGATTAAATACCCTACTGATTTTCTAGTTCTTGGTTCACCACACGATGATTTTTGCCCTATTATATTTGGTAGACCTTTCTTGAATACTATTAATGCTGAAATTGATTGTGCTAGGAAAAGGTCAGTGTTAAGTTTGGTGATGTATCTCATGAATTTAATTTCTCCAAGTTTAGTAGACAACCTCATGATAAAGAATTACCCAATAAAGATGAGATTATTGGTCTTGCTTCTATTGTTGTGCCTCCTACTGATCCACTAGAACAATACATGTTAGACCATGAAAATGATATGCGTATGAATGAAAGAAATGAGATAGATGAATATTCTTTAGACAAGCACCTATCATTAAACACAGTTTGCCTGTCGAAACTTTAGGAGATCCTCTTACACCTAAGAGTGTGTAACACCCCAAGAATCAGGCTACAATAACTCCCTCTAATGGTGGCCATGTCATCATGATTACTATGCAAATTGCCACTTGTCCAAAAATTCAAATCAAATTCCAATTTAAATTGTAAGTGAAATTAATATTTTCTCAAGCAATGAGACAAAAATGTTGACATGATTCCATAAAATCCTCGAGTAATTTCCATTATGAAGCCAACCTCATTTGAATTCCAAAATTCCCTCTAGCAATTATTTTAGTGGGCAAACAACATTAAGTAAACCCATTTAAATTCAACCTAAATTTGAACAGTTCCTTTTGACCTCAAACTTTTTGTGCAACCTTGTAATATTGAATAGAATTTATGTGCAAAGTTTTGTTTTGAACAAAAATCATTTCCTATCAAAAGAAAATAGAAAACAGTAGTTAAGACAACTACTGATAGGAAAAGAAGATAGAAGTGCTACTGTGCACTTGGCCCGCCCGAAGTGACAATGCGGCCCAGCCCACCTAGCAGGCCTTCTCCTTCCTACGTACAGTAGGGTGAGACAGAGGAGAGCCATGGCAAGCATACAGTGTTGGGGAACGTAGTAATTTCAAAAAAATTCCTACGCACACGCAAGATCATGGTGATGCATAGCAACGAGAGAGGAGAGTGTTGTCTACGTACCCTCGTAGACCGAAAGCGGAAGCGTTAGCACAACGCGGTTGATGTAGTCGTACGTCTTCACGGCCCGACCGATCGAGCACCGAAACTACGGCACCTCCGAGTTCTAGCACATGTTCAGCTCGATGACGATCCCCGGACTCCGATCCAGCAGAATGTTGACCGCTGTCTAGTGATCTACTCCTAGATCACTATTGTACTCCCTTGCTAAACTCAGGGCAGGGTATACAATAGGTCTGGTACACAGCATGGCATACTTTATAGAACCTATGGCTAAGGCATAGGGAATGACTTTCATTCTCTCTCTATCTTCTGCCGTGGTCGGGTTTTGAGTCTTACTCAACTTCACACCTTGTAACATAGGCAAGAACTCCTTCTTTCACTGTTTCATTTTGAACTACTTCAAAATCTTGTCAAGGTATGTACTCATTGAAAAACTTATCAAGCATCTTGATCTATCTCTATAGATCTTGATGCTCAATATGTAAGCAGCTTCACCGAGGTCTTTCTTTGAAAAACTCCTTTCAAAACTTCCTTTATGCTTTGCAGAATAATTCTACATTATCTCCAATCAACAATATGTCATTCACATATACTTATCAGATATGCTGTAGTTCTCCCACTCACTTTCTTGTAAATACAGGCTTCATCGCAAGTCCGTATAAAACTATATGCTTTGGTCAACTTATCAAAGCATATATTCCAACTCCGAGATGCTTGCACCAGTCCATAGATGGATTGCTGGAGCTTGCATATTTTGTTAGTACCTTTAGGATTGACAAAACCTTCTGGTTGCATCATATACAACTCTTCTTTAATAAATCCATTAAGGAATGCAGTTTTGTTTATCCATTTGCCAGATTTCATAAAATGCGGCAATTGCTAACATGATTCGGACAGACTTAAGCATAGATACGAGTGAGAAACTCTCATCGTAGTTAACACCTTGAACTTGTCGAAAACCCTTTTGCGACAATTCTAGCTTTGTAAATAGTAACACTACTATCAGCGTCTGTCTTCCTCTTGAAGATCCATTTAATCTCAATGGCTTGCCGATCAATGGCTAAGTCAATCAAAGTCCATACTTTGTTCTCATACATGGATCTCATCTCAGATTTCATGGCCTCAAGCCATTTCGCGGAATCTAGGCTCATCATCGCTTCCTCATAGTTTGTAGGTTCGTCATGGTCAAGTAACATGACCTCCAGAATAGGATTACCGTACCACTCTGGTGCAGATCTCACTCTGATTTACCTACAAGGTTCGGTAGTAACTTGATCTGAAGTTACATGATCATCATCATTAGCTTGCTCACTGATTGGTGTAGTAGTCACAGGAACAGATTTCTGCGATGAACTACTTTCCAATAAGGGAGCAGGTAAAGTTACCTCATCAAGTTCTACTTTCCTCCCACTCACTTATTTCGAGAGAAACTCCTTCTCTAAAAAGGATCCATTCTCAGCAACAAATATCTTGCCTTCGGATCTGTGACAGAAGGTGTACCCAACATTTTCTTTTGGGTATCCTATGAAGACGCACTTCTCCGATTTGGGTTTGAGCTTATCAGGTTGAAACTTTTTCACATAAGCATTGCAACCTCAAACTTTAAGAAATGACAGCTTAGGTTTCTTGCCAAACCATAGTTCATACGGTGTCGTCTCAACGGATTTAGATGGTGCCCTATTTAACGTGAATGTAGCTGTCTCTAATGCATAACCCCAAAATGATAGCGGTAAATCAGTAAGAGACGTCATAGATCACACCATATCTAATAAAGCACGATTACGACGTTCGGACACACCATTACACTGTGGTGTTCCAGGTGGCGTGAGTAGTGAAACTATTTCACATTGTTTTAACTGAAGGCCAAACTCATAACTCAAATATTTTACTTCTGCGATCATATCGTAGAAACTTTTATCTTGTTACGACGATTCTCCACTTCACTCTGAAATTCTTTGAACTTTTCAAATGTTTCAGACTTGTGTTTCATCAAGTAGGTATACTCATATCTGCTCAAATCATCTGTGAAGATCAGAAAATAATGATACTTGCTGCGAGCTTCAATATTCATCGGACCACATACATCAGTGTGCATGATTTCAAACAAATATGTTGCTTGTTGCATTGTTTCGGAGAACGGAGTCTTAGTCATCTTGCCCATGAGGCATGGTTCGCAAGCATCAACTAAATGATAGTCAAGTGATTCCAAAAGTCCATCAGCATGGAGTTTCTTCATGCGCTTTATACCAGTATGACCTAAACGGCAGTGCCACAAATAAGTTGCACTATCATTATTAACTTTGCATCTTTTGGTTTCAATATTATGAATATGTGTATCACTACGATCGAGAAACAATGAACCATTTTCATTGGGTGTGTAACCATATAAGGTTTTATTCATGTAAATAGAACAATAATTTATTCTCTTACTTAAATGAATAACCGTACTGCAATAAACATGATCAAATCATATTCATGCTCAACGCAAACACCAAATAACACTTATTTAGGTTCAACACTAATCCCGAAAGTATAGGGAGTGTGTGATGATGATCATATCATTCTTGAAACCACTTCCAACACACATCGTCACTTCACCCTTAACTAGTCTATGTTCATTCTGCAACTCCCGTTTCACTTTACTACTCTTAGCAAATGAACCAGTATCAAATACCGAGGGGTTGCTACGAACACTAGTAAAATACACATCAATAATCTATATATCAAATATACCTTTGTTCACTTTGCCATCCTTATTATCCGCCAAATACTTGGGGCAGTTCCACTTCCAGTGACCAGTCCCTTTGCAGTAGAAGCACTTAGTCTTAGGCTTAGGATCAGACTTGGGCTTCTTCACTTGAGCAGCAACTTGCTTTCCATTCTTCTTGAAGTTCCCCTTCTTCCCTTTGCCCTTTTCTTGAAACTAGTGGTCTTGTCTACCATCAACACTTGATATTTTTATTGATTTCTACCTTCGTTGATTTCAGCATTACGAAGAGCTTGGGAATCGTTTCCGTTATCCCTTACATATCATAGTTCATCACGAAGTTCTACTAACTTGGTGATGGTGACTAGAGAATTCTGTCAATCACTATCTTATCTGCAAGATTAACTCCCACTTGATTCAAGCGATTGTAGTACCCAGACAATCTGAGCACATGCTCATTGCTTGAGCTATTCTCCTCCATCTTTTATCTATAGAACTTGTTGGAGACTTCATATGTCTCAACTCGGGTATTTGCTTGAAATACTTAAGTTCAACTCCTAGAACATCTCATATGGTCCATGACGTTCAAAACGTCTTTGAAGTCCCGATTCTAAGAAGTTAAGCATGGTGCACTAAACTATCAAGTAGTCATCATATTGAGCTAGCCAAACGTTCATAACGTCTGCATCTGCTCCTGCAATAGGTCTGTCACCTAGCGGTGCATCAAGGACATAATTCTTCTGCGCAGCAATGAGGTTAATCCTCAGATCACGGATCCAATCCGCATCATTGCTACTAACATTTTTCAACATAGTTTTCTCTAGGAATATATAAAAAATTAAACGGGGAGCAATATCGCGAGCAATTGATCTACAACATTGATATGCTAATACTACTAGGACTAAGTTCATGATAAATTAAAGTTCAGTTAATCATATTACTTAAGAACTCCCACTTAGACAAACATCCCCCTAATCTTCTAAGTGATCACGTGATCCATATCAACTAAACCATGTCCGATCATCACGTGAGATGGAGTAGTTTCAATGGTGAACATCACTATGTTGATCATATCTACTATATGATTCACGCTTGACCTTTCGGTCTCCGTGTTCCGAGGCCATATTTGTTATATGCTAGACTCGTCAAGTTTAACCTGAGTATTCCGCGTGTGCAACTATTTTGCACCCGTTGTATTTGAACGTAGAGCCTATCACACCCGATCATCACATGGTGTCTCAGCACGAAGAACTTTCGCAACGGTGCATACTCAGGGAGAACACTTGTACCTTGATAATTAGTGAGGGATCATCTTATAAAGCTACCGTAGAACTAAGCAAAATATGATGTATAAAAGATAAACATCACATGCAATCAAAATATGTGACATGATATGGCCATCATCATCTTGTGCCTTTGATCTCCATCTCCAAAGCATCATCATGATCTCCATCGTCACCGGCATGACACCATGATCTCCATCATCTTGATCTATATCAATGTGTCATCACGTGGTTGTCTCGCCAACAATTGCTCTTGCAACTATTGCTATCGCATAGCGATAAAGTAAAACAATTATTTGGCGCTTGCATCTTATGCAATAGAGAGATAACCATAAGGATTTTGCCAGTTGCCGATAACTTCAACAAAACATGATCATCTCATACAACAACTTATATCTCATCATGTCTTGATCATATCACATCACAACATGCCCTGCAAAAACAAGTTAGACGTCCTCTACTTTGTTGTTGCAAGTTTTACGTGGCTGCTACGGGCTGAGCAAGAACCGTTCTTACCTACGCATCAAAACCACAATGATAGTTTGTCAAGTTGGTGTTGTTTTAACCTTCGCAAGGACCGGGCGTAGCCACACTTGCTTCAACTAAAGTTGGAGAAACTGACACCCGCCAGCCACCTGTGTGCAAAGCATGTCGGTAGAACCAGTCTCGCGTAAGCGTACGCGTAATGTCGGTCCGGGCCGCTTCATCCAACAATACCGCCGAACCAAAGTGTGACATGCTGGTAAGCAATATGAATTTTATCACCCACAACTCACTTGTGTTCTACTCGTGCATATAACATCAACGCATAAAACCTAGGCTCGGATGCCACTGTTGGGAATGTAGTAATTTCAAAAAAATTCCTACGCACATGCAAGATCATGGTGATGCATAGCAACGAGAGAGGAGAGTGTTGTTTATGTACCCTCATAGACCGAAAGCGGAAGCGTTAGCAGAACGCAGTTGAGGTAGTCGTACGTCTTCACAGCCTGACCGATCAAGCACCAAAACTACGGCACCTCCGAGTTCTAGCACACGTTCAGCTCGATGACGATCCCTGGACTCCGATCCAGCAGAATGTCAGGGAAGAGTTCCGTCAACACGACGGCGTGGTGACGATCTTGATGTTCTACCGTCGCAGGGCTTTGCCTAAGCACCGCTACAATATTATCGAGGATTATGGTGGAGGGGGGCACCGCACACGGCTAGGAGATCAATGATCAATTGTTGTGTCTATGGGGTGCCCCCGCCCCCGTATATAAAGGAGCAAGGGGGAGGAGGTGCGGCCAGGCAAGGAGCACGCCAAGAGGAGTCCTACTCCCACCGGGAGTAGGACTCCCCCCTTTCCATGTTGGACTAGGACTTGGGGGGGGAGGAGAGAAAGAGGGGAAAGGAAAGGGGGGTGCCGCCCGCCCTCCTTGTCCTATTCGGACTGGGGGGGAGGGGCGCGCAGCTGCCCCTTGGCCTCCTCTCTACTTCCTCCACTAGGCCCATTAAGGCCCATTAGGTTACCGGGGGTTCCGGTAACCTCCCGGTACTCCGGTAAAATGCCGATTTCACCCGGAACACTTTCGATGTCCAAACATAGGCTTCCAATATATCAATCTTTATGTCTCGACCATTTCGAGACTCCTCGTCATGTCCGTGATCACCCGGGACTCTGAACAACCTTCGGTACATCAAGACATATAAACTCATAATGAAATTGTCATCGTAACGTTAAGCGTGCGGACCCTACGGGTTCGAGAACATTGTAGACATGGCCGAGACACGTCTCCGGTCTATAACCAATAGCGGAACATGGATGCTCATATTGGCTCCCACATATTCTACAAAGATCTTTATCGGTCAAACCGCATAACAACATATGTTGTTCCCTTTGTCATCGGTATGTTACTTGCCCGGGATTCGATCGTCGGCATCTCAATACCTAGTTCAATACCATTACCGGCAAGTCTCTTTACTCGTTCTATAACACATCATCCCGCAACTACTCATTAGTTGCAATGCTTGCAAGGCTTATAGTGATGTGCATTACCGAGTGGGCCCAGAGATACCTCTCCGACAATCGGAGTGACAAATCCTAATCTCGAAATACGCCAACCCAACAAGTACGTTCGGAGGCACCTGTAGAGCACCTTTATAATCACCTAGTTACGTTGTGACGTTTGGTAGCACACAAAGTGTTCCTCCGGTAAACGGGAGTTGCATAATCTCATAGTCATAGGAACATGTATAAGTCATGAAGAAAGCAATAGCAACAAACTAAATGATCAAGTGCTATGCTAACCGAATGGGTCAAGTCAATCACATCATTCTCCTAATGATATGATCTCGTTATCAAATGACAACTCATGTCTATGGTTAGGAAACATAACCATCTTTGATCAATGAGCTAGTCAAGTAGAGGCATACTAGTGACACTCTGTTTGTCTATGTATTCACACATGTATTATGTTTCCAGTTAATACAATTCTAGCATGAATAATAAACATTTATCATGATACAAGGAAATAAATAATAACTTTATTATTGCCTCTAGGGCATATTTCCTTCATACAGCCGCCATGGCCATGGATGATCTCCACGTGCCCCACCTCGGGCTACATAATTGTCCAACTGAAACCCTAGCACCCCCTCATCTGATTCCCCTCCTCTTCCCCATCGTGCCCATCTCCTCTTCTTGAAATCGAGCGCAAGAGCTCATGCGGTGACCGCGCCTTCGTCGTCGTTGTCGTGGCCACCGGTCACCGTTCACTGATGCCCAGAAGAAGCGTGTCGTCATCCTCTTCTTCCACGCCGAGCGCCACCAGCTAGGACACCCTCCTGTCGTCACTCCTGTCGACCCCCTCCACGGGCAAGCGTCACTATCCACAGTTGATTCGCTCAACTCCGACCTCCCCCGACCTCGTCGGTTGCTCGTCCGGTCGCGTGGTGAGCTCCTCTTCGAAACCCCTTTGCTCACGCATTGTTTCCGTGCCAGTAGCTGAAATCGCAGAGGTGCCGAAGCTCGCCGCCGTGTTTAGCCACACCGCCACGATCGAGATCCCTGGAGCTCATGTTCCCCATCGCACGGCCGCGGCCTAGCCGCTTCAAACACGCCTTGTGCCTGCCCACGAGCACCCCATGTTGCAGCTCCTCTCGCCGTCACGCCGACCCGCTGCTGTCTTCCCCTGATGCTCCCAATGCGTGCTTGTTGCTGCTGCCCGCCTCCGCCCGCTGCTGCACTGCTGCATGCCACCGTCCGCACGCACGCCGCCACCCACCGGAGGCCGCCCATGCCCGCACGCCTCCTCCCCCGCGCTCGTCCCTTGCGCCCATGGCCGCGGCCGCCTGTCGTTGCCCCCCGCGGTGCACGCTCGCCTAAGCCCCCCCCCCGCTCGCACCCGCCCCTGCCAGACCGCCGCCGCCGCCTCCTGCACCCGTCGCTCGCCGGCCCGCTCCCCCGCCGATTCACAATCGCTGCAGCCGGCCGGAAGCCCGTGCGAGGCCTCGATACCCACCGACGCTCGCTGTGGACACACCCGGCTCCCCCTGCCCAGTGGGGCCGACCGACCTAATTAGAGGGGCTAAATCCCCCTAACCCCACTAACTAATGGACCACCCACACTAATTAGATTTAGGTACAACTAATTATTAGAATTAGATTAACCCACTAACACTGACAAGTGGTCCCCTGGACAAATTAAAATGTTTAATTTAACTCTAATAAAGACTAAGCCTATGACATGCGGGACCCTCCCTGCTCCGTTGACATTTGACCGGTCAACTATTGACTGCTGACTCAACCGTTGACCAGGCCCACCAGTCAGCCTCTTTGGTTGTGTACCCAAAGGGTGCATCTTGCATTTTGCTATTATTTTTTATTTGTTAATAAATTCAGAAAATGCTATAAATTTTGGAAAATCATAGAAACTAAACTGTAGCTTTGATGAAAATGTTTTCTACATGAAAGTCGCTTAGAAAAACAAGACGAACCCGAATACGCTACCCACATACGTGTCAGATGCCTCTAACTATATGAACATGGAACATTCCCCCTTGGTCATCTATTGGACACAGGTCCAGAACCGGGAAAACATTCCTGGATGTTTCCCCCTTCGCCAGTATCATGTAGCCTGCGTTAGAACACTCCTAGCATTGTGTACCATCATGTCATACTTAGTAATGTATCCGTGTGCTTTATATTTACTGTTTCTTCCCCCTCTTCTCTCCGTTAGACCCCGAGACCGACGTTGTCCCCGTGATCGACTACATCACCAACGACCGTTCCTTTGCAGCAGAGCTTCCAGGCAAATGAACCCCCTTGAGCATTCTGATATCGCCTATTACTTTCCCTCTCTTGCTTGCATTAGAACCGCTACTACTTTTTGTATGATCCCATTCTGGTGCATAGCCTATTTTTGTTACCTGCTTTCATACCTTACCTGCTTATTCTAAACTGATTAGTATAGGTTGGTTAGAGATCCATTAGTGACCCCCACCTTGTCCCAGTTGCCCCTGCTTTATGTTCGATGAATCGATCTACGTGATCGATGTCCAGGCCCCAGCACTGCACATCAGCCCCTTAGTTGTACGACTCTGCATAGTTACTATCGAGTGCCAAGGGTGATACCTCGCCAGCACTTCTGATGTTAACCCTGTACTGTAGCTATTCGGTCATGGTAATCGAGGGGTACCTGCAAGTGATGTGAAGTCGGGTTGATCTGGAGGATAATGACTCTGTCGTGCAACCCCTCTAGTGTGGACCAACGAGGGCGATTCCTCCAAGTCCACCTTCATGGTTACGTCGAGTGGGAATCCATCGAGGGTGATTCCTCAGGTTTCCCACATGCTATTTCACACACACGGTTACTTTTACTTACCACAGAACCTTGATGACATCGTGTTAGCCTCGAGGGGTACCCGCGAGTGATGTGAAGTCGGGTTGATCTGGAGGATACCCGCAAGTTTTCCACACGTGGTGGCCGGGCATTCTTGGCCCTTGCCGCAAGTCTGTGAGACGGGGCGACGGGACCACATATCGTGGATCATTGATCGTTACCGCACTACCAAGACCCTAACGGTTTGGATATTTGATCCGAGTAGGCCTCTGGCCTTTTTCGCACTAACCACCACGCGGGAATAATGTGGGCACTCTGCGTCATATGCATCAACCGAAGCTTTCCAAACGTCATCGACTAAGCGGCGCGCGCTGGGTTGGACTGCATAAGCACCTTCCTTATTAAAGGAGGTAGCTAGGTCTGCTCACCAGCCATGTACGCAACGTGCAGGAGTGCAAAGGGTGATGGGCCCAAGACCCCTACGCGCTTAGGATTTAGACCGGCGTGCTGACCTCTCTGTCGAGCCTAGGTAGGGCTGCGGTGTGTTGATCGGCCCAGGCCGGTCATGACCAGATGGTGTGTCCGGCCGGAGTTGATTGAGCGTGTTGGGTAAGTTGGTGCATCCCTGTAGGGAAGTATTCTATCTATTCGAATAGCCGTCTCCACGGTAACGGAAGCTCGGAGTTGTATCCCGATCGATACAACTAGAACTTGATGCTGATGCATGTAATGGAAATGATGGCTCCGGGATTGTTTTCTCGCAGGGAGTCAAGGAAGTGATCTCTGGGCGTTGTTACAACATAATTATTAATATTATAATATGCCACTCTTATCTCTTCTGATGCTGCAAGATGCTTGGAGCTGCTTGAAGATGCTAGTCTTCGATAGGCTAGGCTTTCCCCTTCCCTTCTGGCATTCTGTAGTTCAGTCCATAGATACTACCCATTTCATTGACACTGATGCATATGTAGTGTAGATCCTTGCTTGCGAGTACTTTGGATGAGTACTCACCGTTGCTTTGCTTCCTCTTTTCCCCCTTTTCCATTCTTCTCGGACGTTGCAACCAGATGGTGGAGCCTAGGAGCCAAACGCCACCTTCGGCGATGACTACTGCTACACCATGGGTGCTTACTACTACGTGGAGGCTGCCAACGACCAGGAGTAGTTAGGAGGCTCCCAAGCAGGAGGCATTGCCTTTTCGATCATTGCTGCTTTTGTGCTAGCCTTCTTAAGGAAAACTTGTTTAACTCATGTCTATACTCAGATATTGTTGCTTCCGCTGACTCTTGTGTATTTGAGCTTATGTATTCGACCCCTCGAGGCCCCTGGCTTGTAATATAAAGCTTGTATTATTTTGTGTATAGAGTTGTGTTGTGATATCTTCCCGTGAGTCCTTGATCTTGATCCTACACATTTGCGTGTATGATTAGTGTACGATTGAATTGAGGGCGTCACAAGTTAGTATCAGAGCCGACTGCCTGTAGGATCCCCTTTCCAACTTCTTGGCCGAAGTTGAGTCTAGTCATCCAAAACTATTTTACTAACTTGGCTTTGTGGCTTACGGGCCCACGTCGCCAATTGGGCGGTATTAGGATCTTTTATTCCTCGTCTATACTCTGGGACTCTGATCTCTCTTCTAATCGGGTGAAACGATTTTGCTAACTCTGACATTAGGTTCTCGTAAACTCTTCATCCCGAAGAGCCACTTTATTCCATATGATCGCCTGCTTCACCAGAAGACTTTGAAGATACTCTCCGATGTTCGCTCGAGAATTTGTGCTCATCGCTTTTGCAATTCCCTTCCACCGTCAACCCCTATGGAAAACTACATACATTTGCCATACATACAATCATTCCTCGTTGCTCTTGTTATTACGAGATGCCTCGAAATTCTCTCTATTGTTCCGAGAATCCCTTGAGCCTACTGCCTAGCAGTTCTTTGCCACATAAATACCCTTACGGATAATTCCTCGCACTTGCCGAGTATCTGCTCATCCCTAGTTGTTCATGTGTTTCACAAAATCCTTCAAAATACTATTCAATATTCCGAAATCCGTAGTAGCCTATTGCTCTTGAAAGTCTTGTGTGCCTGCATTATGGTTAATTCCATATTTCTAGTAATCTCTATTGACATCCTCTGTCGCTATCGTTTCGAGTCTTGTCCGTACCTTGATCCAATACGTTGCGAATGCTCACAATCCTCAATCAGATCCTAGCATTCATCCTTCCAGCTCAGAGGTCACTAGCTTGTTCTTGGCAAATCAAACATTGATTGATTATCGATCAATATTGATTCAACTCAATTACCTTTTGATCATAGCCTCTGCTTCTGTTCTTATGATTTGAAAATCGTAATTCCTTTGTGAGGGAGTCCTAGATTAGGGGGTCTCCGGACAGCCGGACTATATCCTTTGGCCGGACTGTTGGACTATGAAGACACAAGATTGAAGACTTCGTCCCGTGTCCGGATAGGACTCTACTTGGCGTGGAAGGCAAGCTAGGCAGTACGGATATGGATATCTCCTCCTTTGTAACCGACCTTGTGTAACCCTAGCCTCCTCTGGTGTCTATATAAGCCGGAGGGTTTTAGTCCGTAGGACAACACACAATCATACCATAGGCTAGCTTCTAGGGTTTAGCCTCTCCGATCTCATGGTAGATCAACTCTTGTAATACTCATATCATCAAGAATAAATCAAGCAGGATGTAGGGTTTTACCTCCATCAAGAGGGCCCGAACCTGGGTAAAACATCGTGTCCCCTGCCTCCTGTTACCATCCGCCTTAGACGCACAGTTCGGGACCCCCTACCCGAGATCCACCGGTTTTGACACCGACATTGGTGCTTTCATTGAGAGTTCCTCTGTGTCGTCACCATTAGGCTTGATGGCTCCTTCAATCATCGATAGCGATGCAGTCCAGGGTGAGACTTTTCTCCTCGGACAGATCTTCGTATTCGGCGGCGTCGCATTGCGGGCCAACTCGCTTGGTCATCTGGAGCAGATCGAAAGTTACGCCCCTAGCCACCATGTCAGGTTTGGAAGCTTAAACTATTCGACCGATATCTGCGGAGACTTGATCTTCGACGGATTCGAGCCCCTGCCAAGTGTGCTGCACGGTCTCGATGAGCATGATTTAGCTCTGCCGTCGGACAATGTTCAGGATATCGCACCGACAACCACTCCGACCCTCAATTCGCAACCAGTCGTGCCATCCATGGATGGGTGGATAGACCCCGCCACGGAAGCCGTATCCTTAGTGGCGATCGAGCCGAATATCGACCTTACCTTTCACGAGAGCCGTGTTGCCAAACTGCTGGATCCTTCTCCGGCCACGGACTCCGAACTGCCTGCGCCCGTGCCTATCGAATCGGGCTGGGCGCCGATCATGGAGTTTACCTCCGCGGATATTTTTCAGCACTCACCCTTTGGCGACATACTGAACTCATTAAGGTCTCTCTCCTTGTCAGTAGAGTCCTGGCCGAACTATGTCCGGCGGGATTGGGATGCGGATGACGAAGAAATTCGCCGCCCACCCACCACCCACTTAGTAGCCACTGTCGATGACTTAACCGACATGCTTGACTTTGACTTCGAAGATATCGATGGTATGGACAACGATGCGGGAGGCGAAGAGGAACCACTGCCCACAGGGCACTGGACAGCCACCTCATCATATGACATATACATGGTGGACACACCCAAAGAAGGCAATAGCGACGGGACACCGGAGGATGACCCCTCCAAGAAGCAACCCAAGCGCCTGCGTCAGCGGCGCCACTCTAAGTCCCGCCAAGGCAAAAGCGGTGATACCGGCACCGGAGATAATAGCACTCCGGACAGTGCCGAACACAATAACAATCCCCTCCAGCAAGATTTGGAGCAGGAGGATGGAGAAGCCAGCCCTCCTGAGAGAGCGACAGATGGAGAGGTGGAGGATGATAATTACATGCCTCCCTCCGAAGATGAGGCAAGCCTCGACGATGACGAATTCTTCATGCCAGAGGATCCCTTCGAACAAGAGCGCTTCAAGCGCCGGCTTATAGCCACGGCAAATAGCCTTAAGAAAAAGCAGCAGCGGCTTCAAGCTGATCAAGATTTGCTAGCTGACAAATGGACTGAAGTCCTGGCGGCCGAGGAATATAAACTCGAACGCCCCTCCAAGAGTTACCCAAAGTGCAGGTTGCTACCCCGACTGGAGGAGGAAGCACCGAAACCTACATCCCCGGCGTATGACGCGGCTGATCGGCCACCTCATGGCCGCGATAGAGAGGCATTCCAGCCAAAAGCTTAGCCCGCACCCCGACGCCATTGAAATAAAAAGGCATGGGGAAATACGCCAGACCTGCGAGAAGTATTGGAGGACAAAGCAAAACATGCAAGATTGATCTACGGATTACAAGGGCGCACCACTATGCGAGATGATAATCTTCACGCCGGATACAGTAAAAGTAAGTCCGGCAGGGCCGAACACAGCGGGCAAGACTCATTTGAGCTACGTCGCGATATAGCACAGTACAGAGGCGCCGCACACCCCTTATGCTTCACAGATGCAGTAATGGATCATCAAATCCCAGAGGGTTTCAAACCCGTAAATATAGAATCATACGACGACACAACAGATCCTGCGGTATGGATCGAGGATTTCCTACTGCACATCCACATGGCCCGCGGTGATGACCTACACGCCATCAAATACCTCCCACTCAAACTCAAAGGACCAGCTCGACATTGGCTCAACAGCTTGCCAGCAGAGTCCATTGGCTGTTGGGAAGATTTGGAAGCCGCATTCCTCGACAACTTTAAGGGCACTTATGTGCGACCACCAGATGCCGATGACTTGAGCCACATAATTCAGCAGCCAAAGGAATCGGCCAGGCAATTCTGGACACGGTTCCTAACAAAGAAAAATCAAATTGTCGACTGTCCGGATGCAGAGGCCCTAGCAGCTTTTAAGCACAACATCCGCGACGAATGGCTCGCCCGGCACCTTGGCCAGGAAAAGCCGAAATCTATGGCAGCCCTCATGACACTCATGACCCGCTTTTGTGCGGGAGAGGACAGCTGGTTGGCTCACAGCAATAACATATCAAAGAACCATGGTACTTTTGATACCAAGGACGGCAACGGCAGGTCACGTCGCAATAAACATCAGCACCGCATTAACAGCGACAATACCGAGGATACGACAATCAATGCCGGATTCAAAGGCTCTAAACCCGGTCAGCGGAAAAAGCCATTCAAAAGAAGCACTCCGGGCCCGTCCAGTTTGGATTGTATACTCGATCGCTCGTGTCAAATACACGGAACCCCCGACAAGCCTGCCAAACACACCAACAGGGATTGTTGGGTGTTCAAGCAGGCCGGCAAGTTAAATGCCGAAAACAAAGATAAGGGGTCACATAGTGATGACGAGGAGGAGCCCCGGCAGCCGAACACCGGAGGACAAAAGAGGTTCCCCCCACAAGTGTGGACGGTGAACATGATATACGCAACCCACATCCCCAAGAGGGAGCAGAAGCGTGCGCTCACGGACATATATGCGTTGGAGCCAGTCGCCCCAAAGTTCAACCCATGGTCCTCCTGTCCGATCACCTTCGATCGCAGGGACCACCCCACTAGTATCCGTCATGGCGGATTCACCGCATTGGTCCTAGACCCAATCATTGACGGATTTCACCTCACTCGAGTCCTTATGGATGGCGGCAACAGCCTAAACCTGCTTTATCAGGACATAGTGCGCAAAATGGGTATAGACCCCTCAAGGATCAAACCCACAAAAACGACCTTTAAAGGTGTCATACCAGGTGTAGAGGCCCATTGCACAGGCTCAGTCACACTGGAAGTGGTCTTCGGATCCCCGGATAACTTCCGAAGCGAAGAGTTAATCTTCGACATAGTCCCGTTCCGCAGTGGCTACCATGCATTGCTTGGGCAAACCGCATTTGCGAGATTCAATGCGGTACCGCATTATGCATAACTCAAGCTCAAGATGCCAGGACCTCGGGGGGTCATCACAGTCAATGGAAACACAGAGCGCTCTCTCCGCACGGAGGAGCACACTGCGGCCCTCGCAGCAGAAGTGCAAAGCAGCCTCTTAAGGCAATCCACTAGTTTGGCGATTAAGGACTCGTAGACCTTCAAGCACGCCCGGAGTAATCGGCAACAGGACTGCCTGGCACGTTCTGAGCTCGCATAGCAATGCGGCCCCCACCTCGGTCCCAGCCAGACGGCGAAGTCCGTGCCACGCGTTCATAATTACGCATTAAAAATACCATGGGCACAGGTGGGAAGGGGGGCACGACTACAGCACGCTCCAAGACGCGGCTTAAACCGCACTAGGGGCTTCCCTCTTTGTTAGTTTTCTCTTTTAGGACATTAATCTCTGGAAACCCTGTCCGGCAGCATGATTGCCGAACACATGATGCAGCAACCAAGGAGGCAGAAAGCTACGTCACACCACGGAATTCCCAGGTGGATTACGATAACGAGTGAAATACTTGCTTTAATACTATTCCTCAGCTTGCCCTTGGAAGGGACATGTCAAATAGTCCTACTTTTTGCTTATCGCACTACTTGTATCATTCTACTTTAACGCACCTTTTTGAATAAACAATGCATAGCATTAAGACTATTATTGCATTCTTCCTTTATATATATATATGTTCATTCACGACATCTAGCACCCGTACACTCTGGTACGGCCAATACGCTGGGGGCTTAAGCATACCCCATAATACAGCGTCAGAAGTCCGAACACATTCGACAGTGCGGCACCCCGAACTTATAGCATTCTATGCATCAGCTCCGAATCATGTCTTGGGTCAATAGTTGGGTTTGCCCGGCTCCCATGTTTTGGTACCTTACGTTCCGCTATATCGCCTAAGGTAGCACTGGGAGAACTACTGCGATTGTGCCCCAGTTCTGCTGGGCTAAGCACCTCAGTAGAGAAAGCTAAAACTGACTGTCATGATAAGGCGAGAGACTGGTCACTGTTTGAGAGGTTTCAAGTCCCTAAAGACTTATGCCGCTTAGAGCGAGGAGTCGGCCCTGTCCGGCTTAAGGCGTGTATAGCGCCCCGAATTCGGCCTTCCGAATACTAGGGGCTTCACCGAAATTTAAAATTATAGAATTCTATGGCTAAGTGAGAGTGATAACGCATTATAGTCTGATTGCCTTGTTCGTTGTGCTGAGCACCTCCCTCGAAGGACCCAAAAATGGGAACAAGAGTGCTCAGGTTTATCCCGAACACCCCAGCACTCGTGGCGTGGGGGCAGAAGCCGACGACTAGCCATCTCTCAGATTTGATAAACAGCCGAACAGAAGGTAATATTTTAAATTCAAACAAGCGTTGCATAGCGCATATGGACAAGTTTTCATCATATAGGATTACACGAGCAAGTTCATTCAAATATTACATCTTTTGCACACTCGTCCGCTACAAGACGGGCGCCCTTCAGGACACCCTCATAGTACATCTCGGGGTGGCAATGCTCCTTGCCCTGCGGCGGCCCCTCCTTCACCAGCTTCACGGCGTCCATCTTGGCCCAGTGCACCTTCGCACGGGCGAAAGCCCGGCGAGCACCCTCGATGCAGACGGACCGCTTGATGACTTCCAGCCGTGGGCAGGCATCCACAAGCCGCCTCACAAGGCCGAGGTAGCTGTTGGGAAGGGCGTCGCCAGGCCACATCCGGACTATACAACCCTCCATGGCCTATTCGGCCGCTTTGTGTAGCTCGACCAGCTGCTTTAGCTGGTCGCTCATAGGCACCGGGTGTTCGGTCCCAGTATACTGAGACCAGAACAGCTTCTCCGTTCAGCTTCCCTCCTCGGCCTGGTAAAACTGTGCGGCATCCGACACGCTGCGGGGCAAATCTGCGAATGCTCCTGGAGAGCTCTGGACTCGGGTAAGTAACAAGTAATTTACTTTCACATGCTTGCTTTGCATATTGAATGCCTTACCCGCCGCTATCTTCTTCATCACATCAATATCCTGGAGGGCCTTTTGGGCTTCAGCCTTGGCACTCTTTGCACTCTCAAGGGCCGCGGCAAGCTCGGAATCTCGCGTCTTCAAGTCAAGCTCCAACGCCTCGTGCTTCGTCACGAGAGCGTGGAGCTCTTGCTGCACCTTGCCCACCCGTGCCACTTGTTTTTCTCGCTCGGTGCGCTCCTAGGCCGCTTTGTTTTCGGCCTCGGATAGCACTTGCTTCAAGGTTGCCACTTCGGTCGTGGCCCCTGGCAAATTAAAGATAATCCTGTCATTTTGCAATCGCATCCTTTTTGTATATATACATATCTATATACTAGGTATTACTTACCTTTGTTCTCCTCGAGCTGCCTCTTGGCAAGGCCGAGCTCTTTCTTGGACCCTTCGAGGTCTTGCTTCAGTATGGCGACCTCCGCAGTCAGTGCGGCAGAGGTCAGCAGTGAAGCCTGCATACACATATTGACATACTTATATTAGACTCCTACAGATATTAGTTGACACTCTAGTCGAATTTTCTTTTTGAACACCAAACAGAGCATCAGGGGCTACTGTCTATGCGGTAATATTTTTCCTATATTTCAAATACTTACCTCAAAGCCTGTTAGAAGGCTGGCATTGGCTTCAGTCAGTCCGCTCTTGGCAGACTGAACCTTCTAGATCACCGCACTCATAATAGTGTGGTGCTCTTCGTCGATGGAAGCACTGCGAAGCGCTCCCAGCAGATTGTCTGGTGCCTCTGGATGGACAGAGGTCACTGGCACGGGCATCTTGCCCCTTTTGGAAGGAGGCCGCCTGCCCGAGTCCGGAACAACTGGAGGTTCCGGCGAAGTGTTCGGCTGAAGGCCGAACTCGGAGCCCTCGGGAGCCTTACTCCCTCTGCTCCTGGAGTCCGGAAGGTCACCTTGAGGCGCCTCCGGGACTGTCTCCCCTCGACCCGATGCCTCTTGAGATAGCACCTCGGCGTTGTCCATAGGGCAAGGGGAGGTGGCGGTCGGAAGTGGATCGCTATCCATATCCGACGAGTCCAGGGAGCCGTCCGACGAAGATATGCCGATACGGGCTTGGGGCGGTCTGCATAATCATATTCGGCGTTAGGAGAAGCAATGCGAAAAAAGGTATGCTATGAGTTACTCTGGTATCTGAATACTTACGACTTCGCCAGGGGCTTGGCCCTGAGCAGCCACTCGTCTTCGTCTTCGGCGGCGATGGTGGAGCAGTCCAGA